>NW_027282198.1:0-50107 GCF_046629955.1 Centroberyx affinis | reverse complement strand
CTTGTATCCTCTCATCTCTCCTCTCCTCTCTTTGTCTCCTCTCCTTGTCTCCTCCTCTCCTCTCTTTGTCTCTTCTCCTTGTCTCTTCTTCTCCTCTCTTCTCCCCTCTCCTCTCCTTGTCTCCTCTCCTCTCTCCTCTCCTCTCCTGTCCTTGTCTCCTCCTCTCCTCTCCTTGTATCCTCTCATCTCTCCTCTCCTCTCTTTGTCTCCTCTCCTTGTCTCCTCCTCTCCTCTCTTTGTCTCTTCTCCTTGTCTCTTCTTCTCCTCTCTTCTCCCCTCTCCTCTCTTTGTCTCCTCTCCTCTCCCCTCTCCTTGTCTCCTCTCCTCTCCTCTCCTGTCCTTGTCTCCTCTCCTCTCTCATCTCCTCTACTCTCCTGTCCTTGTCTCCTCCTCTCCTCTCCTTGTATCCTCTCATCTCTCCTCTCCTCCTCTCCTCTCCTCTCCTTGTCTCTTCTCCTCCTCTCCTCTCCTTGTATCCTCTCATCTCACCTCTCCTCCTCTCCTCTCCTTGTCTCTTCTTCTCCTCTCCTCTCCTCTCCTTGTCTCCTCTCCTCTCTCCTCTCCCGTCCTTGTCTCCTCCTCTCCTCTCCTCTCCTCTCCTCTCCTCCATGGTGGGACACACAAACACACAAACCGCTCTCCAATGACAGCAGCGGGATACTCAATTAAAATGTGCAATTAAAATGATTTATTTTTAGTTGTTGGTGTAAAAACCAACAGGAAACGGTGAGAATCTGAAGTTTTTTCTCCGCTGAGAAAAGACGATCAGCTGATTTCTCCGTTCTGCGGCGGATTAAAAACGACTTTCACAAGTCAGTGAAATCCAATCAGAAGTCGACCTCAACACACGCCTCTAAAAGTAAAAGTCATCGTCTAAAAAAGTAATTTCTGATCTACTGAACTGGTTCCTGTTGCTTCTCTGTATAAATTAATACCTTAGTTAACATGAACACCATTAGTAAATTATTACCAGACACATTAGTTAACTGTTAATTAAGCATTAACTAACCCTTAATTAATGTACCCTTATTGTAAAGTGTTACCAAGTCATTTCTTATCTACTAAATTGACTCCTGTTGCCTCTCTCTCTCTCTCTCTCTCTCTCTCTCTCTCTCTCTCTCTCTCTCTCTCTCTCTCTCTCTCTCTCTCTCCATTTTATTACAGTTAGGAACGCTCAGATCTTGGTGGACGATGAACTGAAAATGAACATTTCCAACTGGGTGGAGCGTCACTTTAACTCTGTGAAACCTGACAGCAGCCGCTTTTCTGAAGACAAGGCCGAAAATCACAAAGCCAAAATGAAATAAAATAGTTCTTGTGACTCCGGGTTTAATCCAGGTCTTTGTAGGCCTTGGGAGTTTGTTCTTTCATCATCATTCATCATCGTTCTTGACTTGGCAGTGTGGAGAACCAGAGTCGGGCGAGAGGCCGAGCTCGGACTTACCGTCATTCAGAGGAGGACAAGACTCCATCCAGCAGCTGTGGAGGCAGACCTGGACTTTGGTTGGCTGAATGTAGTCAGGTGGTCCTCCGCCTGAACGCTAAGAACAGACAGAGGTCGTCATGTCCAACACACCCGAAGACACCGGAAGGTCGAGAGCTGAAGGAGGTCAAGGACTTCAAATATCTCGGGGTCCTGGATCAACTCGTCTGAGCAGGACATCAAAACACAGAAGACCAAGGCGTGGGAAGGCTCTCGATGACCTGAAGAAGGTTTGGGGCTCCAACATGGAGCTCAGCACTGACCGCCCACTTTTGAACGGCTTTCCCATTCATTCCTCCATTGATGTTTCAGAAATCCTTATATAAAGAGTTTTAAGCCTGGAACCAAGCCAACCCACTACGAGATGAATCGTGACCATAAAACATTTGATTCGGAGCAAAAAAAATTGGAAACAGAAAAAAAGGCAAAGGGGGGGTTTTTTTGCCTTTTTTTGGTTTTCCAATTTATTTGTTTTCTGCTCAGAATGAAATGCTGAGTGGTCAAAATCTCCTTCTTCCTTGCCACCGTGGAGTCTGTCCTGATCTACGGCCTTGAGAAGTCCCTCAATGGCCGCCACACCCCCATGTTGCGGCTGGCACTTGGCCTCTCCTGGCGGGAACATGTGAACAACACCGTCCTTTACGGCGAGCTCCCGAGGGCCGGTGACAAAGAGGCTTCCGGAGCTCAGGGGCCCATCAGGTTCTCCTGTGGGAACCAAGTCACGGCGGGAAGAGGCGCGGCGGGCAGAAGACCTCGTATGTCGGGGGACTGAAGAAGGACACGGAGCAGAACGTGTGGAGCGGCCTTTTGAAAGTCCGGCTGAGTCCGACCAAGTAGTAGAAGAAGTAGTTTGTTCTCCAAGAGTCAGAATGACTCTCTGGGTGCAACCCCGAGTCTCTTAAATTGCATCCATGTTTCCCTCACTTGAATCTCAGTCCCTCCCACCGAGGACGCATGGAGAGACGCAAGGAAACCATGCGAGGAGAGAGGAAACGAGGAGATATGTTTTTAGAGAAATGAGCCGTCCTTTCCTCTGAAGCGTCATGTGAAGCGACGTCTGTTTCTGCAGACAAAACGGGTTGTGGATGAAATAAACGTAATTTAGGTTCCTCATGTTCTTGCATTAACGTTATATATCAAAACGCATAAAATAACGGGCATTAACACTTGTACTGTTTGACTTGTACTCTGCCATCTCGGTCAAATTTGCCAGATGTAGGGGCGGAGTCATTGGCGTCATGGCCTTCAGCTGAAAGTCTTGTGGGAAGGCTGCTCCCGTGTCTCCTCGCTCAGCTCCTCAGAGATCCCTCCTCCCTCCTCCTCCTCCCTCCTCGCTCCTCCCTCCTCGCTCCTCCCTCCTCAGAGCAGAAATAAGAGCTTTGGGACGACCTTCAAAATGGCGGACCAGAACGACGTCCGGTTCAAGCGAGGATCGAGGAGCGAGGAAATATCAAATAAGAGACTTGGGATGCAGCCTTTCAGTGTTACTGACAGAGGAACAGAAGCTCAAACACAGTGGAATTTTTTTTCTCCCCCTAAAAGCAGCATTACTGTAGTTTAAGTAAGATTTCCAAGTATCTGTACTTTACTCAAGTTTTTCTTTCACTTAAGACTTTTTTTTACTTTTACTCACTACACTTCAGAAGAAAAATCTAGACTTTTTTACAGACTCGTTACTCTCGGGAAATCATCATCAACCGATATTTGTTTGCTTCCATCCAGGAAGCAGCTGATCGAGAGCCAAATCTGATTGGCTGCTCGTTCAGCAAAGAGACACCAGGAAGGAGAGAAAGTGACAGAGAGAGAGAGAGAGAGAGAGAGAGAAAGAGAGAGAGAGAGAGAGAGAGGCAACAGGAGTCAGTTTAGTAGATTAGAAATGACTTGGTAACACTTTATAATAAGGGTAAATTAATTAAGGGTTAGTTAATGCTTAATTAACAGTTAACTAATGTGTCTGGTAATAATTTACTAATGGTGTTCATGTTAACTAAGGTATTAATTTATACATTATTTAATAGTCATCTTTAGTTAACTGTTAATTGCTTAGTTAATGCTTATTAAGCATTAACTAACCCTTAATTAACATACCCTTATTGTAAAGTGTTACCAATGACTTTTTTAGCTGACAACCTTTACTTTTACACTTTAAGTAAATTTAACACCATGTACTTTTACACTTTGACTTGAGTAAAGGATTTGAAATGGTACTTCAACTTCTACCAGAGTGTATTTTTAGACGAGTATTTGCTCTTTTACTTGAGTAAGGAGTTTGTTCTTCTGCCCTAAAAGAAAAAAACACAAGAGAAGTAAAGGGGGTTTTGTGTTTTTTTTTTTTTTTCCCGACTCCGTCTCGCTCGTATCTATAAATGTTTCCTGTTTCCTCGGCGCTCCGCTTCAGTCGGTCGGACCGGAAATCCAAAAACGTTCCCACCTCGGATGAGCGGAAGCCGGTGAGCGCGTGCGAAGAGGAGGAGGGGAGGGAGGGGGGGGGAGGGGGGAGGAGGGAGGGGGGGGGGGGGGGAGCCTGCCTGTCACTCGCTGAACGCCGCTTTGATGAGAAGAAAAGGTGAGGAGCGAGGTGTCGGGCGCCGCCGCTATTTTTAGGCGTCTAATGAAACTTCTCGGCGGCGCTCGGCGACAGCGGAGCAGCGACAGCCGATTATGGATCCGCTTTAATTAGCAGCCGGGCTCCGGTGGATCTGTTAGCCAATTATCATCACAGAGCGCCACACAACGCCTCCCACTCAGGAGGCTCCAACGCCATTCAGCCTCCAGATCTGATTCTTCCAAAACCAAGAGAAACATTCTGTCAGTGAGGAGAGATAACTCCACTTGTCTCCACTGCAGCTTCACTTGTTTCAGGGGTTTTCTAGAAATGAAACAAGTCAGTCTGTTGAAAGCAGTCAGAATAATTGATTGATTACTAAATTCTTCAAACAAGTTGATTTGCATTGGAAACAAGAGAAATGATCAAACGCCACTGGCAGATTTATTCACTTGTTTTAAGAAAATTACAATTTTAGGACTCAGTAATAGACTGAATGACTTGTTAAGATGGAGATTTTTTGCAGTGTACAAAGTGCTTTACATACAATAAAACCCAAAGAGACAGTGATGTAAATGTACCAATTAAATAAAATGAAGTTGGATAAAAAAGAATAAATAAATAAGTAAAAAATAGGCATAAAAGGTAATACAAGAGTTACACAGATAGAACTTGAAAACAAACAGAGATACAACTAAAAACAATTTGACATAAATGTGGGTCTAACCACATGAACGTCCTCTAAACAGACAGTAATATATAACTAAATAATTAAAAAAACAAGTAATATTATGAGAACCACCAATTACAAAATGAAAAATAAAATGGAGATACAAATATAAGGAGCAATTCACTTAAAAGCCAGTCTGTAAAAGTGTGTTTTTAGAAGGGATTTAAAAGATGAAACTGGTTGGTATAATAATAATAATACAGGTTAGTGTGCAATGGGATGTTGATTTGCATTGGAAACAAGTGAAACTATCAAACAACACTGACAGATTTTTTCACTTAATTTGAGAAAATTACGATTTTAGGACTCAATAATAGACTAAATGACTTGTTAAGATAGAGATTTTTTTACAGTGTACACTAAATTTACGACATGAATATCTTTCCTCACGCTGCACAGTGGACACTTGTAATGTGGTAAAGGGT
This sequence comes from Centroberyx affinis, assembly GCF_046629955.1. Taxonomy (NCBI): domain Eukaryota; kingdom Metazoa; phylum Chordata; class Actinopteri; order Beryciformes; family Berycidae; genus Centroberyx; species Centroberyx affinis. Next base: position 44,924 of record NW_027282198.1, on the reverse strand, counting down.
CAGAAGGTCCGTCTTTTCCCGCTGCATCATGGGAGGAAAGTGAACAATATTAGATCTCAACAAAGGCGGATGGGACTGGGAGGCCGAGGAGAGAAGAAACTCAAACTGAACGGTCGGGAAAAGAAACGGTCGATCGTTTGAGCCGACGCCAGCCTGAGTGGTTTTCTGTTTCATCAAGGTACAACTTTCCATCTATGTGTGTGTGTGTGTGTGTGTGTGTGTGTGTGTGTGTGTGTGTGTGTGTGCACTTCTATCCTTGTGAGAACCAGTTTGAGTTACACACCTTTTAGATTGAGGACATTTTTGTGAAGTGAGGTCATTTTATCTGATTCTCACTTCTTCAGGAGGCTAATTAGGGTTCGGTCTTGGTTAGGATTAAAGGAAAAATCCCCTGAAACACTTTAACTCAGTTCTGGTGATGTGCTTTTCATCCCTGGCTCCATTTAGTTAGTTTGGTGTATTTTTCTACAGTGGAGTTTGATATGAGAAAATGTTTCAGGATGTAAAACCTCAGAGGTAAACGTCAGGTTTTGGTGTCAGTCCCTCAGAGTCAAAGAGCGAGGGCTTCTTCTTTCTAGAGCCGCCATTTTGCACCGAGAGACGTTCAACAATCATACAGGGAGAGATCCATCGGAGAAGAGGAGAGAGACCAGTTTCTCCACCCACAGGAGCAGGAGAGAGACCAGTTTCTCAGCAGAATGTAACTTGTTTCAGGACATTTTCTTGGTAAAAGTTAAATTGTCTTGGAGAAAGTTTCTTGTTTCCACATTTTCTTCATTGTTTTATGATGATTTCTTGAAAGCAGAAGTCATATTGACATGAATCAAGTGGAATTTACTGAAACCAGCAGATTATCTACCAGAGCAGTGAGAGAATTTTTATCTTATTTCATGATATTTTCAGTCGAAATTTTTCATGAAATAAGCTTGATAGATCTGGAGACAAGAGAAAATCACTGGACAGCTTGTCATTTTTTTGCAGTGCATCTCCTCAACAACAAAAATCTCCTCAGCAGGATTCCTTATGACAGAATCCTCTCTGGGGGTCTGTGGTCTATTGTGCGTCTATTTTCACACTGCTGCACTTCTTTTACAATGTTGTATTTTACTTGATTTTATGCATTCTATGTTCTCTATTTTTTAAATTTAATTTTATTATTATTATTATTATTCAGTGGGTTTTATTTTCCATCTTATGTTATGCATTCCTCATTTTTATCTTATTTTTACTATTATTATCAAGTGGGTTTTATTCTCCATCTTATTTTACATTAATTATGGCATTCTATCCCTGTTTTTATGCTCATTCTGTCTATTTTCATGTGAAGATGCATTCTATGTATTCTATTCTCATCTTTATCTTATTTTATTTTCTTAAGTTTTATGTGAAGCACTTGCTGCATGTCATTTCTTTGTTGTAAAGCACTTTGAGCTGCATTTCTTGTATGAAAGGTGCTATACAAATAAAGTTTATTACTATTATTATTATTATTTTGGGGGTCCTTGACATAAAAAACACTTGGACCCCTGTCTGTCCTGACCGATCCCCAACACTGCTGCACATGTTTAACTCCAGCTGTCTCTCCAGTACAACAGTCAATATTATAATGGAAAAATACAAAAATTTGTCACCTCATTTTCACCAATTTATTTTTGGCCATGACTGCTAACCCTACTGCCCCCCCCACCTCCCCCTCTTCCATGTCATCCTCTCTTCCATGTCACAGTGTAAAACAGATTGATTGATTGATTGATTTTATTTATGGATTAGCAGACAACAACAAATCCAAAGGATCACATGTTGAAGTGAAAACAGTAAAGGGACCGTTCACTCAGCTCCTCCAACGGCCCAGAAATCAATTCAATTACAGCGAGCGACTGAGCAGAACACACACACACACACACACACACACACACACACACACCACACGCTTTAAAATGAAATTGCACCTGTGTTGTTTCCCCCCCCCCCCCCTCCCCCGCTCTGTTTTACATCACAGAACAACGTTATTCAAGTTATTTCAGCCGCCGGCCGCCTCATGAGGGTTTTAATCCGGGCTAAGTGACAGGCTAATTTGCGGTATTAGATTACTTTCATCGGGTCGTTTGGGCTTTCCTTTTGAACGTTAGCGGGATAAAAAAAAAAAAAAGGGGGGGTCAGGGGGGGGGCTGCTTTGCCTCAGTGGTCGCAGTGTGTGTGTGTGTGTGTGTGTGTGTGAACAGAAGCCATATTTTCACAGTCCTGTTCAATCTCCTCACTAAACGAGCGACTGTCCAGCAGCTTCACACTTACATGAGACATATTTTTTTTTTTTTCATTCTGAATGAAATCATGAATCAAGTGTTTACATGAGCGCTAAATATAACGATCGCATTGAGATGTGTGTTTCCGTGCTCCACAGAATGGAATCAGAATAAAAGTTTCTGACATGCGCAAAAAAACACCGAATCAGCACTCTAACACAGGCTTATGTTTTTAAAAGATGGACCTGAGTCGGGTTATTTCTTTACTGCTGTTCTTTCTGATGAAGCAACAGTTTTATCACAACATACGACTCCATAAGTGACAGAAAAATACCTTTTGTTCATCTTAAAATCATCTTAAAACACACTTCTACTCACTAGCTTTTAACTGTTCCTACCTAACCTAACTTAACTCGCTCAGGTGTTTCTCCTGAAGCCTCTGCAGGTCTGTGTTGTCACTCTGGGCTCTGTGTGACCGTGTGCCTTTACTGTTATTAATATCACTGTTATTTCATCATCATTCTGATTTTTTTCTCCTCTCTTATTGTGTTTGTTTCCTTCTTTTGTTTTTATTTTCCTTTGTGAGTGTTGTAAAGCACTTTGGATCAACTGTGTTGTGTGTAAAGTGCTTTATATAAATAAAGTTTTGAGTTGAGTTGAGCTGTTTTGTTTTGCCCCCGCAGTGATTGGGTCCATTTGTAATTTTCACTTCAGGACTTGATATAAAAAGTGTTTACATGTGAATTATGAAAGGGTTAAACAGCCTCTCTAACGGAATGAAATTTCATTTGGATCGGCCGGTTTATTCTGATTGAGGCGTTTATATGAGGCATTTTTATTCTGATCGAGGCATTTTTATTCTGATTGGGCTTCTATTCTGAATAAAAGGCTCCATGTAAACGCAGCTACTGACCTCAGCACAGGGAAACTTCACCAGCCGCAGTTCAGTCAGCTGTTCAGTCTGATCACAGTCTGACTTCACTCTGTTTATAACGAGCAGCAGCAGCTAAACTGAAGCAAAAAAGGAAATCCACGGAAATGAGAAAAAAAAAACAGCTTTTCTGCAGGAGTGGAAACCCGGCAGGAGGAACAGAAACCAGGAGGAAGAGAGTGTGTGTTTCTGGGTGTAGTGAGAGCCAGAGGAGAGCCATGAACACACACACACACACACACACACACACGCACACACACACACACACACACACGCACACACACACACACACACACGACCGTTGCTTTAACAAGATGGAAGCCGCTCCCGGTCGAAGTCCCCCGCCGATGACCGCTCAGAGTGTCAGCGGCCGGAACAAGTAATTAAAGGCAATAGAAAAATGGAGGATTAGTTGGGAATTAATCCGCAACTTTTCCCATTTTCTTGGGAGGAAAACGCTGAAACGGAAGGATATGGAAATCTAGCGGAGCACGGCAGAACTAATGGGCTGGCAGCTCGGAATGAGAAGGGACTAATGGATCCGCAGCCCGGGCCGAGATGGCTGAGCCAGATTGCGTGTGGGTTTAAGTGATTAAGAACACGGCGGCCCCCCCGGTCCGGCTTTTGTCGGAGGGAAGTAACGTGTGACAATGAATGCTAAAACACGAAATCCCATCATTTTAAAGAATCCATCAAAATTCAGGTCCATGTGGCGCGATTCACGTCCCGCGATTATGAAAATGTATGCCGCTCGGACGCATTATCGCCCCGGGGGAAAACGACACGGACGCAGACTGGAATAAGTTTTCGTTTTCCCGATGCAACTTAACTTGTTTCAAGGATTTTCCTCAAATCGAGAGTCATTCCTCCTGCTTTAGTCAACACACTGACACAGAAAATCCCTTTAAAAGTCAAACTGCAGTGAAAACAAGTGGAGTCATCTCACTGAATATCTGACTTTGACTCCACTTTCAGAATAATAATTATGTTTGTGATGTTTTGCAAATAAATTTACTTAAAAGGGATGCAATGAATTTGAAAACTGAGGTAACACTTTACAATAAGGGTCACGTTAAGTTAAGGGTTAGTTAATGCTTAATTAACAGTTAACTAATGTGTAATTTACTAATGGTGTTCATGTGTTCTATTAATTTATACATGATTTAATAGTTTATAAAGATGACTATTAAATAATGTATAAATTAATACCTTAGTTAACATGAACACCATTAGTAAATGATTACCAGACACATTAGTTAACTGTTAATTAAGGGTTAGTTAATGCTTATTAAGCATCTATTGGATGTATTGGAAAAACAAATTTGAATCGGGAATTTTACATGAAAGAGATTCAGATTCCGATGATAAAGTCGGAAAATCAAAGAAAATTTTGCTACCCCGAGTTATGATGCAATGATGACATTTAACCTTCTCAACATGGTGGAAAAATCTAGTTTAGCGTCAGTTAATGGTAAGAAAACACTAATATACACACATGCACCATTATGACACGTCTGTAGTTCACAGACTCACCATCATAACTAACATTTGCGTGAATTAAATTCATTAAATTCGCTTTTTTTTCTGACAAAACAGCACATGAAAGCAACGCTGACTTGGAAGTCCCGGATGCCGGACTTTCCCACCAGCACCTGAACGCACCGTAGGTCACAACAGAACAGTCTCAGTGCTGGACCCTGATTGGCCGACAGCAGCGGCGGCTCCTCTAGTTAATTCAAATGAGGTCAACCTGCTGAGCGGAGGCTTTCCAGTTAAAACGCTGCAAACTGGACCCCGATTGGACGGATTTCAGACATTCTTTAAGTGAGGGGAGCCAATCAGGAGCGAGTCCAGCTGTGATGGTTTGTGATGGGGTTTTGAAAATGCAATAACTTCGAATTTAATTACTGAAACAAGATCAAATTTAAACACCGTTGATGTTAAACAGCTTTGATCATAAATATAAATAGATGAAAATTTGAACTCCTTTAATAGGGAAACTGTAAAATATACAGTGCTTTAGCCTGCTCCCCCTCCCCCCCCCCCTCTCATTATAAGGGAGCAGAGGACACAGAAGAAGAAGAAGAAGAAGAAGAAGAAGGGTGGGACTGCATGCGCTCCACACAGCCTCGACCGGCTTCGACAGGTGGCGGCGGATAATTGGGCGCCGTGCCGACTGCAACCGCGGCGCCGCTGTCTCCTCCGGCTCATTACCATCACTCACAGCTTCCCCCGGAAACCCGCCGCCGCCGCGCCACGTATTCGGCTTATTCGGTAAACCCGCCGCCGCCGCCGCCGCCGGAGAGAGAGTCTCTTGAAATGCCGACATTAAAAGCGGCCGTCACTCGGCGAGGATGGAAGTGACGGCGCTCAGCGTGACGCCGGCCGGGGGAACGAGGCTCGACGCACCGCAAGACGGCTCAGGCAGAGGGTCGGCACAGACGCTGCTGCTGTTAAACTGAGGGAAACACAGCCTGCCGGGGAGCTTTAAAGGAATAGTTCACCCCAAAAATGAAAATTCTGTCATCATCTCCTCTAGAGCTGCAACGATTAATCGATTAATCGATTAGTTGTCAACTATTAAATTAATCGCCAACTATTTTGATAATCGATTTTAAGAAAAATAAGTCAAAATTCTCTGATTCCAGCTTCTTAAATGTGAATATTTTCTGGTTTCTTTCCTCCTCTATGACAGTAAACTGAATATCTTTGGGTTGTGGACAAAACAAGACATTTGAGGACGTCATCTTGGGCTTTGGGAAACACTGATCCACATTTTTCACCATTTTCTGACATTTTATAGACCGAACAACTAATCGATTAATCGAGAAAATAATCGACAGATTAATCGACAATGAAAATAATCGTTAGTTGCAGCCCTAATCTCCTCCCCCTCATGCCAGTTGAAACTCAGGTGAAGTTTGTCCATATAACACACAGGGAGGCTGCAGCACAACTCCATAGCAGCCTTCTCCAAAACAACTGAAGTCAGTGGGGACCAGTTCTTCAGAGTTCCAGAAAGACCTACAGTATATTTACACCATCATTTAGTGCAAATCTGAACTACAGCTGATTGATTCGCAACAAATAATGGTGTATAGGTCTTTCTGTTCACAGTGTGATTGTTTGTCTGTTTTTGTTTTGGAGCTCTAAAGAACAGGTCCCCATTGACTTCAGTTGTTTTGGAGAAGGCTGCTACCAAGTTGTGCTGCAGCCTCCCTGTGTGTTATATGGACTAACACATTTCACCTGAGTTTCATTTGGCATGAGGGGGAGGAGATGATGGCAGGATTTTCATTTTTGGGTGAACTATTCCTTTAAAGGGGCAATGAGCATTATTTTTTTCTGCCCCAGAGCACTAAATGATCAGAATATATCTTGACAGAGTTGTTGATCAATACCAATGACTCATCGATTATTTGGCCATTTAGCTCTCTTTCCAGCTGTTTAAGAACAAAGACTCCCCAACTATTGGAGTTTCAAGACGTTCCCAATACCCCCACTTAATAGCTTTTTCAAAATTAAATTTTTTGGTAACTCTTTAAAGCTCCAATAAGCGAAATTTTCTGACCACTAAACAGCAACTCATTTGTAAATAAAGCACAGCAAAGCCACTTCTTCTCCCTCCACTGCACTACGGAGGCCTGCCAAGGACAAACCTTGCAAAGCAGCGTGCATCATAAATGCTAACAGCTAAGCTAACCGTACCTGCTGAGAAGTTACCAGTCTCACTCTGACAGATGTTTCTCCTGCTGAAGGTCACATGACCCACAATGACAAGTGAAGAGGCAGGTAGCAAGTTTACTAGATTAACAAGTTTACCGGTTTAACAAGTTCACTAGTTTAACAAGTTTACTGGTTTAACAAATTCACTAGTTTAACAAGTTCACTAATTTAACAAGTTTAATAGTTTAACAAGTTTACCGGTTTAACAAGTTTACCGGTTTAACAAGCTCACTAATTTAACAAGTTTACCGGTTTAACAAGTTTACCGGTTTAACAAGTTTACTAGTTTAACAAGCTCACTAATTTAACAAGTTTAATAGTTTAACAAGTTTACCGGTTTAACAAGTTTACCGGTTTAACAAGTTTACTAGTTTAACAAGTTCACTAATTTAACAAGTTTAATAGTTTAACAAGTTTACCGGTTTAACAAGTTTACTAGTTTAACAAGTTCACTAATTTAACAAGTTTAATAGTTTAACAAGTTTACCGGTTTAACAAGTTTACTAGTTTAACAAGTTCACTAATTTAACAAGTTTACTAGTTTAACAAGTTTCCCGGTTTACAAGTTTACCGGTTTAACAAGTTTACTAGTTTAACAAGCTCACTAATTTAACAAGTTTAATAGTTTAACAAGTTTACTGGTTTAACAAGTTTACCGGTTTAACAAGTTTACTAGTTTAACAAGTTCACTAATTTAACAAGTTTACTAGTTTAACAAGTTTACCGGTTTAACAAGTTTACTAGTTTAACAAGTTCACTAATTTAACAAGTTTACTAGTTTAACAAGTTTACCGGTTTAACAAGTTTACTAGTTTAACAAGTTCACTAATTTAACAAGTTTACTAGTTTAACAAGTTTACCGGTTTAACAAGTTTACTCGCTCGCTTAATCGATTCAGCTATTATGATAAATTTTTTTCAGGAGTGGGAGGGGGAGAGTGGCGCTTTTAAACAGTGAGGGAGGAGACAAGCTAGGTTTTTTTTTTTTTAAACTAAAGTTCTGGGAGGGAGGGAGGGGGAGGAGCTTCATTCATTCGACAGCAAGCTTTAGAAAAGAGGTGAAAACAGCAACACAGCTGGATATTGGTTTATATCATTATTATGTTTCAATGAAATCTCCACATAGCACACGTTAGCTTCAGGACTGGTTGTACGGCCTGAAATCGCCTGTTGCAGGTTTAACTGTCTCTGACTCTCTGGCTGCAGTCAGAGGACAGAGAGGCTGGAGGAGGCAGAGGGACGACAGCCGGGCGGCGGGTCAGAGAGTCTGAGGAGTAGAGCTGAACACTTCATCAAAATTTTATCGAAATCGCAATATGGCCTACTGCAACTTTCAAATCGCAGGAGGCGCAATATTTGTTGAAGGTGAAATGTGTCAAAATACCATTTTAAAGTAAATATTGTGGTGCTGCAGAGATGTCCTGGCCTACACATCATATTCTACAGACTTAAGAAAACATCTTTGTTTGGTACAGATCCCCGCAAAAATCACACCATAATCATTTTAATACGTTTTTCAATGAAAATGAGAATAATGATGTAAAAATTATCAGTCTCTCTAATATCGCAAATCATATCGCAATTGCAATATCACTCAAAATAATTGCAATTAGATAATTTTTCAAAATCGTTCCGCCCTACTGAGGAGTCACACAGCAGGTGTTTCCAGCCAGGCGGTCTGACTGATCACAGATGACATTCAACCATGAGAATAATTCCCATAAAGACGACTGGTTACTATTCCAACTCCTGTGGTAATCAGTCAGTGTCTTTCTCCTGTTTTGTATTCTCAGTTTTCTTCAGTATGGAAACTGATGAAGACACACGTTTGTAGGCCTAACTGTTGTATAAAAAGCGATAACACCCTTGACAATGTTTTTACTCTGATTATGGGAACTACAATAGTATTTTTACAATAGTATATTTATAATACTATACTATATGCTATATTTATAATACTGTATATTTATAATCCGAGTAAAGAAAATGGAGTGTTATTGCTATAATATTTCTCAGTTTTCTCATGTATTTAACACATAAAATAGGGACAAAATCAAAAACAAAGAATGAAGGATGTATCTCCAAAACAGCTTTGTCCGTTTAGGAAGAGAGAATTACCTGATGTTCACTGCTTAATATTTAATAAACCAAGATGATTACATCCTCTGAAATGGCATCCTCTGATAATGAAGGGTTCAGGACAGCTAATAACTTTCAGCTCTGTTCAGTAATGAGTTTTAGTTGCATGCCAGCAATAATTCTGTCGGAGCAGATGTCGTGTTTTTGTCACTTTGGAATCAAACTCTTCAAATCAAAACCGGGATCGAGGAAAATCAAAAACCAACAGAGACATTTGTGAGAACTTTCCCAGCTAGTTCTCGGAGTTGTGATGATTGTTTTTCCCCCAAATGCTTCGGATAGAAGTGTGTTCTTACTACAGCACTTTGAAGCCCTCACACACACACACACACACACACACACACACACACACACACACACACACACATCCTCCAGTGTGACTGCAAAATAAAAATCAGAAAATGCTGTGCTGAGCAGACGCTCCTCACTCTGTATCTGATCTTGCAACTTTGAATAAAGGCTGGTGAGGAAAACCGACACCTCAGAAAGCAGCTGCATGCTGGGTATTTTCACGAAGCGGATGTTCAGAGAGAGGCATCATGCACACACACACACACACACACACACACACACACACACACACTGCAACAACATCCATCTGATCAAGTAATTTATAGTCTCTTCTGTCTTAATATGTCAGTTTTGGTTTTCTCATTCTAATCTGAGAATTCACTTGTTTAAAGTCACACTGAAATGAAAAATGACTTCACCTTTTTAGCTCATTCTGCCACACCATTGAATGAATGAATGAATGAATGAATGAATGAATGAATGAACTTTATATATACAGCACCTTTCATGCACAGAATGCAGCTCAAAGTGCTTTACAGCTCAGCAGCAAGTTTAAAAACACACACACACATACACAAGGAAAAGGAAGAAAATAAAAACAATGTCTTAATAATATTAATACTATTAATATATACATATCCCTAGTGCAGCTTTGACACTGAATATAAGCCAAACAGACTTGAATAGGAAGTCTGATCCAACAGTTTTCCCTTGATTAGAAGAAGAAGAAGAAGAAGAAGAAGAAGAAGAAGAAGATTGACAAGCTGACTGGACTCAGATCCAGTATCTATTGGTCACACACTGTAAAAATTGAAAATCAGTCCAGAGATTTTCTTTTGTTTCCAGATATTTTTTTGATAATTTTAGTCAAATCCTCTCACTGCTCTGGCAGATAATCTGCTGGTTTCAGTAAATTTCACTTGATTCATGCCAATATGACTTCTTCTTTCAAGAAATCATCATAAAACAATGAAGAAAATCTGGAAACAAGAAACTTTCTCCAAGACAATTTCACTTTTACCAAGAAAATGAAACAAGTTACATTCTCCTGAAGAAAAAACGTTAAAATGATCTGCCAGTGCAGTGAGATGACTTCACTAAAGAAATCCTAAAATAAGTTTGATATGTCTGGATAGAAGATAAAATAACTGAACAAGTCTGTCAGTTTTTGCAGTGCATTGTGTGACATTTCTTTCATCTACAGTGACAGCTGTGACATCTGACGTCTCTATCAGTGCACAATATCATCTATTTTTCTGCTTGGACGACAAAACATCCTCAGAGACAAGAGAGACTGCACCAGATAAACAAACTGAGGAAAACTCTGTAAAAACATACTGTCAAATAATACTGAAGCTGTGTTGAATTGCTAATTGAATAATGAGAACATAATGAAAATGGAAATGTCCAGCAATGATAACAGACTGGCACCTGGACAGAGGTGAGACCAAGTCAACTCTGCTCAAGCCCCAAGTCAGTCTCAAGTCTTGAGGCACAAGTCCAAGTCTAAATGTAGATTACCAAGTCAAGTCCAAGTCAAGTCCATGTCATTAATGTCAAGTCCCAAGTCTAAATGTAGAACAGCAAGTCAAGTCAGAACAAATCAAGAGTCCAGTATCAATTTAATATCTTAAAGAAAACTAAATATCTAGGACTTTTCAATGACTTTTCAATGCAATATGGTTTTAATAGGATAAAAACTTGGTAAGAGCATCATGAGTTTGATTTCTATAATCAGTTTCAACTTCAATAAATTCAATCATTCCATACAAATTCAGAAAACAGAATTTATATTCAGTCGTCTGCTGGAACAAATCTCATCACTTTCAATCTAAGTCATTTACACAAACACAAGATCTCAAGTCAAGACTTTAGAAACCTTTTCAAGTCATCAGAGTACAAGTCAGAGTCAAGTCCCAAGTCACCAGAACCCAAGTCAAGTCCAGTCTCAAGTCTTCTCTTCATGCAAGTCAAGTCTCAAGCAATTAAAACTGTGACTCGAGTCCAAGTCATGTGACTCGAGTCCCCACCTCTGCACCTGGATCATGTGACCTGCTCCACACCAACAGCATGCAGGTGGATTCTGCAGTCTGGAGGCTGTTCCTGCTTCCTGTCATGTTCCAGCAGCTGAATACTGATGCGGCTGCGTCTCTCTCTCTCTCTCTCTCTCTCTCTCTCTCTCTCTCTCTCTCTCTCTCTCTCTCTCTCTCTCTCTTTCTCTCTCTTTCTCTTTCTCTCTCTTTCTCCCAGCAGCAGCAGCCTGACATTCAGCAGTTTATTCTTCACTTCCTCCATCAGTAACTCTCTATCTGTCTCTCTGTGTTTCCTGCAGATTGAGGAGTTTTATTTCTACAAACATTTCTCAGAGGCAGAAATGTCTCTCTTTGTTCTGGAGGCAGAAATAATGGCGGACCCACAGTTTTTCTGTTTAAATAACATTAGACTGAAGCTCAGTGAAAAAGACAAGAGGAAAAATGCAACCTAGAATGAATGAAATGAATGAAAAAATGAATGAAAAAGTTATTGCCATTTATATTTTGACTAGAGTTCCTTGTTTGCCATTCAAGTTAGCTAATTTGCACTGCAAAAAGCTGTGGTTCTTTGGCTCCGCCCACTGAGGTTTAACTCAACCAATCAGATTATTTCTGCCTCAAGAGTAAAAAGAGAAATTTCAGTCTCCAAGAAATGTTTGTACAACTAAACCTCCAATCTGCAAGAAACACAGTAAACCAAGGAACCACAGTTTTTTGGAGTGCAGGTTAGCTAACTTGAATGGCAAAGAAGGAATATAAATTAAATAAATAATATTAATAAAATACAAATGGCAATGACTTTTTTCATTCCTTCTTGAAGTTGCAGGTCAGCAGCTAGCTAACTAGCTTACCTGGCTAGCTACAGGCTAGTATGGCTAGTTTGAACTTGAAGCTCAGCTAGCTAACTAGCTAACCTAGATAACTTAGTATGATAGATTGTATTTTTTCAGTTAGCAGCAGAGCGCTAGGCTTCATAATATTAGCTTCCTCCTCTCTTACCTCTTGTCTTTTTCACTGAGCTTCAGTCTAATGTTACTTAGCCAGAAAAACTGTGGTTCTTTGGCTCCGCCCACTGAGGTTTAACTCAACCAATCAGATTATTTCTGCCTCTGAGAAATGTTTGTAGAACTAAAACTACAATCTGTGTGTAGAGAGGTGGATGATTCATGACACGTTTGTTGATGTCTGATTTTAGGAATTAACATACAGACAATACAACAGTATTGATGGTGTTTAAAACAACTATATCAAGCTGTGACACCATTTAAGACGTTGTTTATTCTGATTATAGATAGATTGATAGATAGATAGATAGATAGATAGATAGATGGATAGATTGATAGATAGATAGAGATAGATAGATAGATAGATAGATAGATAGATAGACTTCTCAAGTAACAGTTTTGAAATGTTTGTAGAACCACAGCTCCAATCTGCATTTCTTCCTCTCTGTTTCTATATTAATTTCTTTCTCTCCCTCTCTCCTCTCATATCTCCAGCTGTCGCCTGGCAGAATGTAAATGAGCCTCTCTCTCTCTCTCTCTCTCTCTCTCTCTCTCCCTCTCTCTCTCTCTCTCTCTCCCATCATGGTGTCTGCGCTCTCCTTCCTCTCTGCTCTCATTAGAGGCCCAGTGCTGCTGACATTTACCCAGCATGCCGTGTTTCCTGGGTCAAAACAACTCACAGTGGAACTTCAACAACCCGAGTCCCTCCGGAAGGGACGGGGGCTCCTGATTGGACATCGACTGGAAACGCGATGAAATGCCACGACGACGTTTATTCGAAATATGACAAAATCTATACGCATTCCTCTCCAAATGACCCAAAAACCGACAGACTGAAGTTATTTTCTCTTGTCGCCAGACTTATCAAGCTTATTTTAGTAATTTCTTTTGTGAAATCATCTTACTGTACTGCAGATAATTTTACCGGTTTCAACAAATTTGACTTTTTTTTTAATGTTTTTATTTACGTCTCCTGGTGCAGCATGATGTCACAATTAAAGATACACTGCTTTCCACAAAGTAAAAGTTATGGGAGTTGATATAAAAAATACAAGATTTTTTTATTTTTATTTTTTTTTTAGGCATAAATTGTGAAATAGGTGTATACTTGTTAGAATGAACTACACTTGTTACAAACTCATTTAGGATGTTTTTCTGGTGAAATCATCTCACTGCACTGGCAGATAATTGTACTGGATTCAACAAATTTGACTTTTTTTTCAAGATAATGTGACTTGTTTCAGGATTTTCTTTTCATTGTTCTCTGATGATTTCTTGACAGAAGTCATATTGACATGAATCAAGTGAAATTTATTGAAACCAGCAAGATTATCTGCCAGTGCAGTGAGATAACTTGACTACAAATATCATGAAATAAGCTGATAGGTCTGGAAACAAGAGAACATCACTGGACAGCTTGTCATTTTTTACAGTGCATGTGGTCTGATTTGAAGTTAAAAGGAAGTTCCAGAATATTTGAAGGATTTCTTGTGAGTTATTCTTGAGGGTTTGTGTCCTTGTTGTCAGTCTCTGGGAGTTTCTGCACCAATGACAAATTCCTGTATGTTTGCTACACTCAGCAACTGAGGAAATTCTGATTATGGATTAATAGAAAATATTTCACATTTTTCCATTAACTTCTCCAGTGTGCAGGTGTGAGGAGGCTGAGACTGCCAAGGTCCCATTGCACACTAACCTGTATTATTATTATTATATAAATACCGGCCCATAGTGTGTTCTACATCAGTTCCATCTTTTAAATCCCTTCTAAAAAACACACTTTTACAGACTGGCTTTTAGGATGAATTGCTCCTTATATTTGTATCTCCATTTTATTTTTCATTTTGTAATTGGTGGTTCTCATAATATTACTTGTTTTTTAATTATTTAGTTATATATTACTGTCTGTTTAGAGGACGTTCATGTGGTTAGACACATTTATGTCAAATTGTTTTTAGTTATATCTCTGTTTGTTTTCAAATTGTGTCTGTGTAACTCTTGTATTACCTTTTATGCCTATTTTTTACTTATGTATTTATTCTTTTTTATCCAACTTCATTTTATTTAATTGTGGTACGTTTACATCACTGTCTCTTTGGGTTTTATTGTATGTAAAGCACTTTGTACACTGCAAAAAATCTCCATCTTAATGAGTCATTTAGTCTGTTATTGAGTCCTAAAATTGTAATTTTCTTAAAACAAGTGAAAAAATCTGCCAGTGGCGTTTGATCATTTCACTTGTTTCCAATGCAAATCAACTTGTTTGAAGAATTCAGTAGAATCAAGAGTCATTTCCTTGACAGCAGAGCAGTGATCTGCTTTATTCTGACTGCTTTCAACACACTGACTTGTTTCATTTCTAGAAAACTCCTGAAACAAGTGAAGCTGCAGTGGAGACAAGTGGAGTTATCTCTCCTCACTGCAGGATGTTTCTACTGGAAAAAAAAAATGAGATTTGAAGGCTGAATATGAGACTAGATGACTAGATGGACGATTAAATAAAGTTATTATTATGATTCCTGATAGCCTCAGTGCGCTACACATTGGACCTTCCAGAAAAAATTAGAATAAGCTTTAAATGAGCTAAATCTGCACCAGTCGTCGCCCTTTAAGACAAAGACTCGTCTCCTGAGTCTTATTGTGAGCTGGAAAAAAAAAACGTCTCTGCGACTTTGAAATTAATAGGATGGCCGCGGCTATTTCCTGACTTTCCCTCTGCCTCTCCTCCTCCCGGGACGCCGCCTCTCTGTTTTTCTGCGGTCCTCTCATCCTGTTACTAATGCCTGACTCCGTGTAACCCTTATCTCCAGCTCGCTACACGGCCTGATAGCGCTCTGTGTGTAAGCAATTAAAACGGCTTATTCGCCAGATAAGTGGGGGAGAGCGGTCAGATTGAAAGCCACAGTCTCCCAGTATCAGGTCTTTAGGTTACAGCCCCCGGGTTAAATAGCCCGGGGGTGCGGAGTGTGCCAAATGAGCCATACAGCTGTGTGTGTGTGTGTGTGTGTGTGTGTGTGTGTGTGTGTGTGTGTGTGTGTGTTGAGAAGATGAAACTCTGCCAGAGGGAAACACACACTAGACACTCTGTATGTTTTGCACACACCAACATACATCGAGATGAATATCTAGGTTCATGTTAAATATTGGTTTATATGTAGGCTAAGTGGAGGTTCTGCATAGATGTGTGTGTGTGTGTGTGTGTGTGTGTGTGTGTGTGTGTGTGTGTGTGTGCACAGACAGAGCATCACACATGCATATTACATGTACAGTGTGTCCATGTCTAATGAACCAAGCAGATTCTCTATGTAGCTTATTCAGCACATCAAAGCTCGTTTCCACCTTTGATTTCAAACACTTGTAATTTTATAGGCAGGAGCCACATGCTGCATCATACTGTCAATCCAGAGACTGAGGTACATGGGAGAAACCTTCTGGTTTAATGTCACAGAGCAAGATTCACCAACAGAGGGCTTTCAGGTCACATAGATAACGCTCTGGCGGCCATGTTGGAGGTCCTCAACTCTTTGGTAACAGTGGTTTTAAACAGCTGATTATGTTTCTCAACAGAATTGAACAGAAGGTTAATTTCTGTCTGTTTCTGACTGAACTGATCATTTCATCACTGATCCATCTGATTGATTTAGTGTTTAGATAATGTCAGCTTGTTAGCTAGCTAACCATAGCATCTGGTCAGCTAACCATCACTGTCTTGTTGTTAACACATCTGATTAGCACACTAGCTAACGTAGCTAGTAGCAGCTAGCGTTAGCGTGTTCACATTAACATCAGTGTGTTTGCCGGCTAGTTAGCTAGCTAACAGTTTGTTCAGGTTAACTGAGCTGACTCTTCTCAAGCTACAACTCTTCATGTTTTGGAGTAGAGACTAGGGCTAAAGACAAGACAGTTTACTGTGTCACAGTAACCTACATTTGGAAACAAATCCACCTTATCACACTAGTCACTTTTACTGAGAACGTTACTGAATGGATCTACAGCCACACCACAACAAGCTGCAGCTAGCTCTGCTTCTTTAGTCTCTTGTTATGTTTAGACGTTGCTGAGAGATTTGAACTGCAAAGCCTCTTGGTAACACTTTACTTGGATGTTGAAACTCAGCTAGCTATCAGGTGACAAAAAGTAGATGTTCAACAAAGTGTCTCTTGCCTATTTGCTGCATCTCAATAGACTATGTAACCTTAACCCCATTTTAACCCCTTGTTTCCCCTTAAATTTCCTCTTAAAGAGTAACTAAACCCCAAACCCAAATCTTTGGTGAACCCTGACACCTAATGGTGAAAAGTAGGGTACTGAACTGGCCTTCTCCTATTGGCTGGTCTTTGTGCCAGGTGATGTCACCACCTGTTGTACTCTATAGAGGGTGACATCACAGGGCACAGAGACCAGCCAATAGCAGATGACCAGTTCAGTACCCTACTTTTCACCATTAGGTGTCAGGCTTCACCACAGATTTAGGTGGGGTTTAGTTACTTTTTAAGTAGTTTCAAAGCTAGAAAAAACATTTTTTTCCAAACTTTACAACGATGTCCCATATTGTGTATCTGCTGTTCCAACGCTTCATTGAAGCTACAGCTGCTTACATTGAGCGAAATATTCAAACCCAAGGCTCCATTTTTTCATGGCTGCACCATTACCTATGTGAAATGGAAAAAAATCTAGATGTCTTCTGCATACTTTTCTACACATTTCCCTGTATTTCAGCCTGACATGTTTGGTATCTTTGGAAACCTTGAGATCTGGACTGGAACTTAAAATAAAGTTCTGTGGGTTTGAACAAAGCTTGGCTGCACAACATGTGTTTATGATGGACCCCCATGAGGGACCTTAGTAGTGGTTTTAAACCTAAACCCCAACCCTAACATTAACTAACCCCGACATCTGAAGACTACATTTTACACTACTGCGAGAATCACCTGAAACTTGATAGTCGCTAGATAACAACTTGGGCTATCCAAATAAAGTGCAATCGGTCTCTTCACGAGGCACGAAACGAAGGCACTACAGGAAAGTTTCCGGGACGACATGGAGGAGGAGGAGGAGGACCGGGGAAGGCGGAGGAGGAGGACCGGGGGAAGGCGGAGGTTTCGTCCTTGGCGGTAATGAGCTCTGAACTTCTGCCTCAGCTCGGGATCGCTGTGGTTTCCAGAGTGCTGAGAGCTGGTAAACAGGATATCGAGTCCCAGATGGGTTTCGACTCAACATCGTGCGAGTAAACGGGCCTCCGGCTTTTCACACACAAACCACCGACCGTCGAGAAAGGGAAGGAGAGGGGGAGAGAGAGAGAGAGAGAGAGAGAAAGAGAGAGAGAGAGAGAGAGAGAGATGTCGGGCCGTCCAGAGTCTCCTGCGTGACGGGGAAATGTTTCTGAGCCGCTGGGCCACACAGAGCGGAGCTGAGACACTGCTGAGGAGATAACAGGCCACACGAGGAAAAACCCTGGACACACACCAACGGATCCCTCTCTCTTCCTCTTCGTCTTCCTCCCTCTCTCCCTCTCCATCTCTATCCCTCTCTCTGGCTTGTTTTCTATGTGTGTGTGTGTGTGTGTGTGTGTCTCTCTCTCTCTCACTCTCCCTGCGTGAAACAGGATCACAGTAAACCGGAGGAAGATCCTTGGAGGAACTGGAGGAGGAGGAGGAGAGGGAAGAAGAGGAGGAGATGGAGGAGGAAGGGGAAGGGATTGGAGGAGGAGAGGGAAGGAGAGGAGGAAGAGGAGGAGAAAGAGAAAGACGAGGAAGAGAAGGGAGAAGAGGAGGAAGAGGAGGAAGAGAAGGGAGAAGAGGAGGAGGAGGAGAGGGAAGAAGAGGAGGAGATGGAGGAGGAAGGGGAAGGGATTGGAGGAGGAGAGGGAAGGAGAAGAGGAAGAGGAGGAGAAAGAGAAAGACGAGGAAGAGAAGGGAGAAGAGGAGGAAGAGGAGGAAGAGAAGGGAGAAGAGGAGGAGGAGGAGAGGGAAGAAGAGGAGGAGATGGAGGAGGAAGGCGAAGGGATTGGAGGAGGAGAGGGAAGGAGAAGAGGAAGAGGAGGAGAAAGAGAAAGACGAGGAAGAGAAGTTAGAAGAGGAAGAGGAGGAAGAGGAGAAAGAGAAAGAGGAGGAAGAGAAGGGAGAAGAGGAGGAAGAGGAGGAAGAGAAGGGAGAAGAGGAGGAGGAGGAGAGGGAAGACGAGGAGGAGATGGAGGAGGAAGGGGAAGGGATTGGAAGAGGAGAGGGAAGGAGAAGAGGAAGAGGAGGAGAAAGAGAAAGACGAGGAAGAGAAGGGAGAAGAGGAGGAGGAGGAAAAAGAGAATGAGGAGGAAGAGAAGGGAGAAGAGGAGGAAGAGGAGGAAGAGAAGGGAGAAGAGGAGGAGGAGGAGAGGGAAGAAGAGGAGGAGATGGAGGAGGAAGGGGAAGGGATTGGAGGAGGAGAGGGAAGGAGAAGAGGAAGAGGAGGAGAAAGAGAAAGACGAGGAAGAGAAGGGAGAAGAGGAGGAAGAGGAGGAAGAGAAGGGAGAAGAGGAGGAGGAGGAGAGGGAAGAAGAGGAGGAGATGGAGGAGGAAGGGGAAGGGATTGGAGGAGGAGAGGGAAGGAGAAGAGGAAGAGGAGGAGAAAGAGAAAGACGAGGAAGAGAAGTTAGAAGAGGAAGAGGAGGAAGAGGAGAAAGAGAAAGAGGAGGAAGAGAAGGGAGAAGAGGAGGAGGAGGAGAGGGAAGACGAGGAGGAGATGGAGGAGGAAGGGGAAGGGATTGGAAGAGGAGAGGGAAGGAGAAGAGGAAGAGGAGGAGAAAGAGAAAGACGAGGAAGAGAAGGGAGAAGAGGAGGAGGAGGAAAAAGAGAATGAGGAGGAAGAGAAGGGAGAAGAGGAGGAAGAGGAGGAAGAGAAGGGAGAAGAGGAGGAGGAGGAGGAGAGGGAAGAAGAGGAGGAGATGGTGGAGGAAGGGGAAGGGATGGAGGAGGAGGAGGAGGAGGAGAGGGAAGAAGAAGAGGAGGAGGAGGAGAAAGAGAAGGAGGAGGAAGAGAAGGGAGAAGAGGAGGAAGAGGAGGAGAAAGACAAAGAGGAGGAAGAGAAGGGAGAAGAGGAGGAGGAGGAGGCGGAGAGGGAAGAAGAGGAGGAGATGGAGGAGGAAGGGGAAGGGATGGAGGAGGAGGAGGAGGAGGAGAGAGGGAAGAAGAACAGGAAGAGGAGGAGAAAGAGAAAGACGAAGAAGAGAAGGAAGAAGAGGAGGAGGAGGAAGAGGAGGAGAAAGAGAAAGAGGAGGAAGAGAAGGGAGGGAGGAGGAGAGGGAAGAAGAGGAGGAGATGGAGGAGGAAGGGGAAGGGATGGAGGAGGAGGAGGAGGAGAGAGAGGGAAGAAGAACAGGAAGAGGAGGAGAAAGACGAAGAAGAGAAGGGAGAAGAGGAGGAGGAGGAAGAGGAGGAGAAAGAGAAAGAGGAGGAAGAGAAGGGAGAGAGGAGGAGGAGGGAAAGAAGAGGGAGGGAGAGAGAGGGAAGAAGAATAAGAGGAGGAGAAAGAGAAAGACGAAGAAGAGAAGGGAGAAGAGGAGGAAGAGGAGCAGGAAGAGGAGGAGAAAGAGAAAGAGGAGGAAGAGAAGGGAGAAGAGGAGGAGGAGGACGGAGGAGGAGGAGATAGAGGAAGAGGAGGAGGGGGAGAAGGGAGAAGAAGAGGAGGAGGAAAAGGAGATAGAGGAAGAGGAGATAGAGGAAAAGGAAGAAGGGGAGAAGGGAGAAGAAGAGGAGGAAAAGAAGAAGGGGAGGAGAAGGAGGAGGAAGAAGAGGAGGAGGAGGGCAAGGAGGAGGAAAAGGATGAAGAGGAGGAGGAGGAGCTTGGTTTCCAGTAACAGCTCTTAGACAGCTCTTGTTTTCAACTGTGATCCAAACTTTTGCTCATTTTTTACATTTTCCATCCCTCCAATGTTAATCCTGACAGTTTGTACATGCATGAGCCTCAGCCTCATTCACTCCCATTCAATTCCAAACAGCAGAGAAAACAGCTGGAGGCTCTGATTCAGTCAGTAAAGACTGAAGAGAGGAAACACTCAGTCACCGTTTCATTTAAATGTGTCGGGTTCAGGAGCCGAGACGAGTCCGACTTCTGCTTTCTGCTTCTCTGATTTCCATGTTTTCCTTAAAATCTTTCAACCAATAGCTAACGCTCTCTGTGGTTCCGTTAGGCCCCGCCTCCTGTCAATCAACCCAGTCAAGCCAACAGACGAACCAAAGCAAGAAAACATGAAACATGAAAACCGAAACAGAAACAGAATTTAAAGCCAGATTTGACACATACGGCTTCAAATTGCTGCCCTCGCCTTTACTGGGAGTACGTCGCAATATTTAGACATCTTTTATTGCAAAATATTTACTCTCAAAAACAAGTAAGATGAGGGAGAAATAGCAAATATCTCCTAATGTGATAAAAGCTGGAAAACCATCTACAGTGATGTGAAACAGACAGGGAAGCAAAAACTCCAATCACATTGGAATTGTTCTTTAAGTGAATTTTTTGTCCACTGGAAAGGGTTCAGTTTAGGGTTAAGGTTAATTGCTGAAATGTTTGTTGACTTGGTTTCATAATAACTGATTAATCTATGAATGAAATGAAATACTGAACACAAATGAAACACCCAATAGAAACAATTAGATCTGCATATAATCAGTTTGTCTCGACTCGTTAAACATAATATAAAGCGCCTTGATGTTAATGTCTGCTTTGACTGATTTTTCTGTTGCTCCAGATATTTGCCCTTAAGCAAAAATGAATAACTGGCCTCAGTGATGATTCTGATTATATTCTCTCTGAAGAAGAGAGCTGTGAGTTTCAACGACACACTGTTCAGTCGTTCTCACAGACAGAAGGAGGAAGAGGAGGAAGAGGAGGAAGAGGCTGGCAGGTCAACAAGTTACTGAACATTTCTTTTGAAAATAAATGCTCCCCCTCCCTGTCTCTTCTCCTGACGCTCACCACTCTTCTCCTTCTTCTTCTTTTTTTTCATTAATGTATAATTCACCACATACATCCATTTAGCTGCAGTTGGAATGTGAAAGTCACCCAGAACTGAATTCCATTAAATTCCATGAAATTCCACTTCTAAGAGAGTTTGTCTCGACTCTAAACATTATGAATCAAAACATTATGAATCAAATAAAAGACAGTTCAACAAATCAAACACATTCAGTCATAATGTGGATTACCATCACATGTTCTGCATCAAACACCAGATGAAAGGCTCCTATAACATTTGATCATATTCAGTATTGATAATATATAACACTATGTGGAATCTTAGATATGTGGGGAGAAAACTGGCAGTTAACTGAATTAATTCCTGAAATTCCAATTCAATTCTAATTCTGTTTCAAATTCCAATTCCTCAGCTGAATTGGAATTGATGATTTCATTCATGACTCCAGTGCTGCTACTGAGCCAGTGAAAGTAAAGTCTGGGTGCAACAGTGTGTTACATCACTCGGGTTGAATAGGAAAACACAACAGACTGAAAGGACCAATCAGAACAAAGCATCGCCGAGAAACACAAGTCGGTGAGGGCTTGCTGAGAACAGAGAGACCGAGTACATAATAATAAGACGAAGAAGAAGAGGGAGAATCAGAAGAAGAAGAAGTGTGTAGGAGTCCTTTGCTATTATTCTAGCGTTTGTGCGGAGCTGCTATTCAGCAGCTGGTGAATTTGTTTTACTTCAAATGAAACAGAGAGAGAGAGAGAGAGAGAGCGATAGATCAAATAGAATGAGAGAGAGAGAGAGAGAGAGAGAGAGAGAGAGAGAGAAAAAAAAAAGCCCTCGCTTCCTACTCACATCAAACGCTCAGCGCAGCGGGCGCCAATCAGCCGCCGATATTTTACACGGATTCCAATAGTTTTCCCGGAGAAGAGAGTCACCTGACCGCTCCGCTCTTTCATTTGGGATCGGAGAGGAGTAAAATCCCCCGGGCCGTTTAACAAGACTCCAAGATCTCATCTGACACGTTCCAGCTGCTCCTCCACGAAACGCCAGGACACGGAACGCCCCGACGAGTCCAGTTTGAGTCCGGGAAGGAGTCTTTGAGTCTTGTTGTTTTCCTCAGAACAAGAAGGAAAAAAAAATCTGCCAGTGATAATGAGATAAATTCACTCGTTTCCAGGGGAGTTTCACGCGTTCCAGGAATTTTTCTTTTCATCATTACAAACACATTTTATGACCAAGCTTTGCCCAAACCCACAGAACTTTATTTTAAAATTCTTGTCAAGCTCTCAAGGTTTCCAAAGATACAAAAAAACGTCTGGCTGAATTACAGGGAAATGTGTAGAAAATGATGCACAAGACATCTAGAGTTTTTTTTTTTTTTCAATTTGATGTAATGGAGCAGCCATAAAAAAAAAATGGAGCCTTGGGTTTGAATATTTCTCTCAGTATCAGCAGCTGCAGCAGATACAGAACATGTCTGTGATGTTGTTGTACAGTATGGAAGAAATGTTGTTTTTCTCATTTTGAAGCTACTTAAGAGGAAATTTAAGGGGGGAATTCAGCGTGCGAGGGGTTAAAACAAGAGACAATATCTTAAAACAAGCTGTACAGACCCACAGCGCTACCCACAGTGTTCAATTCAACTCAGTGCACCGAAGCATTAAGACATGGCAGTGGTGGAAGAAGTACTGAGATGTTTTACTGCAGTAAAAGTATCAATACAACAATGTAAAGATACTCCATTACAAGTAAAAGTCCTGCATTCAAAATCTTACTTAAGTAAAAGTACATAAGTATTGGCAGCCAAATGTACTTAGAGTATCAAAGTAAACGTACTCATTATGCAAACTGTCCCCATTTAGAGAGTTATATTTTTCATAAATTATTGGAATATTAATACTGATTTATTGACATACATGTACATGTAAGCAGCATTTTAAAGTTGTCAGCGTGAAGCTAATCTTAACAATTTAGCTATACTTTTGGGTAGTCTAATCTATAACAATGCTATTTTATAGTTATTTTATAAAGATGATCAAATGTTTTAAATATAAAATATTGAACTGAAAAGTAACTAGTAACTATAGCTGTGAAATAAATGTAATGGAGTAAAAAGTGCAATATTTCCCTCTAAAATGTAGTGGAGTATAAGTACAAAGTAGCATAAAATGGAAATACTCAAGTAAAGTACAAGTACCTCAAAATTGTACTTAAGTACAGTACTTGAGTAAATGTACTTAGTTACTTTCCACCACTGAGACATGGTTATCGGTTAAATAATTCCACTCACGTCACTTAGACAGGCCACCACAGGAAACAACGTTACTTAACAGCTCTCAAATCTTATTACTGGTCTGAATGAACGCATCATGCTGAGACTTGTTTCTGAGCTGAATACTGTTGTGTACAAGGATGCCGATCAGGAGATGGACATCACGTTTATGGCATCAACAGCTTCAGCAAAACCAGGAACACACTTGTTTTATTAACTTTGTACATCATCTAGTCACCTGAACTCTGCTGCCCTGTCTCTCTCACCACTGCAACATATTTATCTATAACGTTACAGTGAGTCAATCAAACAAGAATAGACAGCTATATATTCCTTCACTCTCCGGAGCAAACTTTACACTGCAGTAACTTCAGTTACAAAGATGGATCATGAGAAAATGACACATCTATCTGTCTACAAGTTAAATTCACTTGAACACATTGTTTTATCACATTGGGTTGAAAATAGGAAAGAGGCTCAGATTAAGCTGTCTATGCCCATCAGAATCATTTGTTTATTTGTTTTTGTTTAATCAGAATCAGAATCAGAATCAGCTTTATTGGCCAAGTATGTCCACATACAAGGAATTTGACTCCAGCTTTTCCGTTGCTCACAATGTACTTACACAGAATAAATATACAGCTAAAAACAAGGACAACACAATGGACAGAGGTAAACCTAAACATCTAACTACTATGTACAAATATGCATATATATATATAAAGAAAGTATAAAGTATGTGCCCTGGCTTCCCGGGTGAGTGGAGTTTTACCGTTTTGAAGCACTGTGATTGGCCCGAAGGTCCAAACACCGCCCAGCCGGAAAACTTTGGTCATAAAACGAACCGAGCCAGCAGCTTAAGCTCCTAAAACAGGCACAACCACCGGTACTGCTACTGTATTTATTTTGTCAGAACCACATCTCACTAAGCGTTACCTGACTGACTGACTGACTGACTGACTGACTGACTGAGTGAAAAAGCAAATCACTCCACCAGTCACTTGATTTGCATTGAAAACTTGCCTCATCCCACTGGCGTTTTTCCCTTGTTTGAAAAAGAAATATGATTTAAAGACTGAATACCAGACTAAATGACTTGTTATGATGGATGTTTTTTTGTAGTGAATTCATCAAAAGTTCACAGAAATCAGGTTTGCCTACTGTGTGCTGATGTACTTTGCATTTAGTGGAATTTTTTGTGCTCAAACTCCTGAAAATGTGCCACAGAACCAAGACACACATCAATAAGTTGCTTCAATATGTTGTTTCTGTTTTCTAACCGTACTTTCTGATATGTATTTATACTTTTACACTTTTGAAACATTATTTCTCCTCTTCTTTGGTCCTTCATGATGTTGGTTACCTGGCTTCTGTAATTGGCTGTTTTTTCATGAACCTGAGCTGTTCTGTTCAAAGCACTTGAATTTAATGAAATGCGCTATATAAAGGAGCTGTAAAAAATCTCCAAAATGAGCATTGATATATTAAAATCAAAAAGAACAGTGATGAAAGACCTGAGCTCACAGAGATGAAAGAGAGTTGGAGCTCAGCTGTTTCCTGTGTGGAGCGGCGGAGCGTCAAGCCTCGGTGTTTCTGTTTGGATCAATGTGAGGCGGCGAGGACGAGGTCATGTGACCCGACCGAGAGGTGACACCGGCCGAGAGGTGACACCGGCCGAGAGGTGACACCGGCCGAGAGGTGACACCGGCCGACCCGCCGGCTCCGGCCAGACAGTCGGCGCCGGGTCGCCCAGCGGGAGAGGGAGCGGCCCGCTGCCGAGACCCGAGCCAATCAGCGCAGAGCGAAAACCCGAGTCAATCAGCACAGAGCGAAGAGCTGGGCCAATCAGCACAGAGCGTTCAGGACTCTCTTCAGGACACAGGGTGCACTTGTTATTCACACCGGGACGCTTGACGTAGGCGGTGTAGGCGGAGCTCACCGCTACAATCAAGTGCAAAAAGCTTTTTACAACAACAATGCTTATTCCAGCAGCTGTGGTGTAAACACACAACATGTTGCACACGGACAGAAAAGCATCAGAAGCTACATCACATCTTGCTGCTTGTGTTTTGTCTGGCTCTCTTTCTAACTCCAGTATCTCAGCCAATAGCAGAGCGCTGGTGATGTCACGGTCGTCGCCCGTTTTAATACCAAGTCCTGACTCCGCCCACCCCGGCCCGTTTCAGCATACACACCGCTGGCAATTACAAGTGGACTCATAGTTAGTGATGGGAATTCTGGCTCTTTGAAGGGAGCCGGATCTCATGGCTCATCGTTCTTTTTTCTTTTTTTTAGGGGGCGGGGGTTACTAGGTTCATCTGCGAAATAATCACTAGGATAATGACAGGGTAAGATTTGGATCAGATTCAAACGTAGACATCCCACCAATATAATTTCATTTTGCATGTGTGGACTAGGTTTAGCACTAAATTACTCGTATTGCCAGACCTAATGTCAATGATCTGCACTGTAAACATTACACAAGGTGACGCCATCTCCCTCTGCTTTATCAGTGAATTTACTACTTTGAATTTACCCTCTGTATGAAATGTGTTATGTAAATAAAGTTGCCTTGCCTTGAATGCAATTCATGGAACACTTAATATTAGAAAACCTTTTATTGGCACAATAAAAAAAAAAACAAGTATACCGAACTTTTGCGCAAAACAGATTTTAGTGCAAATCAGATAGATAATCTGGTGTGTCAGGTTAAGTGGATTCAGGGCAGGCAGTGAAATTTGGGCACAGTGATAAAAGAACGGCTCACCAAGTCCGACTCAGTTCCCTTCGTTCAGACCAAAGAGCCGTCGAAAAGAATCGGATCGTTCGCTAACGTAACATCACTAACAGCTACTGGCCGCTCATAAAGTTGCTGGAAGTCACCAGATGATGTCATGTGCTAATTTGCATATGGATATGAATTTGCTCTTTGGATTAGACAAGCTAATAGCGCAAATGTAAGTGCATCAGCTGTACTGATTTATCAGCTGAGTCGACACGTTAACATCGTTCCCACGGTCTGAACAAGTCACTGGATTTGTTGCTATTCACTTCTGAGAAATAAAGTCGCCAGGGGTCTGAAAAGCTCCTAAATCTACTGACAACACAGTGATTGGGGAACAGTGATTGTAGTTTTAGTTCTACAAACATTTCTCAGAGGCAGAAATAATCTGATTGGTTGAGTTAAACCTCAGTGGGCGGAGCCAAAGAACTACAGTTTTTCTGGCTAAGTAACATTAGACTGAAGCTCAGTGAAAAAGACAAGAAGTAAGAGAGGAGGAAGCTAATATTATGAAGCCTAGCGCTCTGCTGCTAACTGAAAAAATATAATCTATCTAGGTTAGCTAGTTAGCTAGCTGACCTTCAACATCATGAATGTCATGGTCAGGAATGTATGAAAAAAGAAGTAATTACCTTTTATTTGTTGTATTTAGATTTTGACCAGAGTTCCTTTGCTATTCAAGTTTGCCAGTTTGCCGAAACACTGTGGTTCTTTGGCTGCGCCCACTGAGGTGTAAGTAGGGCTGGGCGATATGGACAAAATCAAATATCACGATATTTTTGACCAAATACCTCGATATCGATATTGCGACAATATTGTAGGGATGACTACTGGTGCTTTCACAAAATATTTACACAATGAGATTTTTGATAAATAATCATCAGTAATGTGGATATAATGACTAAGTGGGTAAAGGCAAGTAATAGAACAGCTAGAACAGTCTGGTAAGTTCAGAAAATGACATCACTTTACTGTAATGCAGCCTTTAAAACCAGGAAAAGACACTTATACCATATCACGATATTACGATATCCAAAATCTAAGACGATATCTAGTCTCATGTCACGATATCGAGATAATATCGATATATTGCCCAGCCCTAGGTTTAACTCAACCAATCAGATTGTTTCTGCCTCCTGTCTCTAATCTGCATGATGCTGCTACACCGGTTCAGCCTGTCAACCTGGATGTTTTGTGCTCAGTGTTTAGTCTCCTGTCCTCCGGTCCTGTTGGGTCCGGTCCTGTATCTGAAGTCTCCTCCGTGTGTCGTGTTCCTGTCCTGAAACGTGTCGGCGCTAATGAACCAGGTCAAGTCCCTTCTGCCCTGTTTTACCAGGCAAATTAAAGGCTTTGTGACTGTGATGGCGGTGAGATCAGCCTCCACCTCTCCCTCCCTCCCTCCCTCCCTCCCTCCCTCTGCTCTCTCCTCCCGCTCACTGTCTCTGGGTTTCTCCATCAGAAGACAAACAGTGTTTCAGAGGAGAGCCTCCGTCTCTCAGCACAGGAGGTCAGACCATGGAGACATCATTAAAAATAAGGAGACTTCCAGACAGCTTGGTAATTATCCTGACAGAGATTTATAGTAATAATGTAATCTGTGGCCGAAGCCTTTTGCTGCTTTGTCTCCAGATTTTATCCTGCCACACCTACCAGTAACGACAAGTCATATATTTATATAGAAATAAGTCTGTTTCTAAAAAGGATGTTGTGCTCTGCCGACTGTATATGGTCATACAGGTTGAGAAAACACTTGTTTCCAGAACCCTCCGGTCAGGATGCTCAATAAATCCCATCTGTTTTGATTATTTTCAGTTAGAAACACAGTTTAGAGCCTGTGATCCTCTGCTGACTCCTTCCTCTGAAACCAGTCTGGTCTCTTTCTGCTCAGCCTGGCTGTTCAGCTCAGAGCCGGGGAGCAACACTTGGAAAAAAAAAATGCACTTAGCTCCTTCAATAATTGACTGAATTCAGCTGAGATCACACTTTGTGTTGATAAAGCAGCTTATCTTATGGGGTTTTGGGTTAAGTGTCAAGAAGACCTGGCAGACCTGGAGGACAGATTTCACTGGCTGCTTTCTGAAGCAATTTTATAGACACTACAATAGAAAATATGTCAATCTCTTATAGTTTCATATTCAATCTTGATGTTTTTTCACCAGAAATATGAAAATTCCACTTAACTTCAATGCAGATTGACTTAAAGTATTTCAGAAATGTTCTAGAAACAAGTGGAAATATGTCTTGAGCAGGCAGAATAAGGCAGATCTGTACTGATATATATATAAAAAAAATGACACTTGATTTAAAGAATTTCTTCAAATAAGTGAATCTGCATTGGGAGCAGGTGACATCACCTCTCCACACTGAGCGGGTTTTCCACTAATTTAAAGAAAAATCTGATTTTAAGACTCAGTTAGAGATAAAATGACTGAAATGTTAAGATGAATATTTCTGCAGTAAAATATTAGGGCGAGTGACTGGCAATCCCTGCTCTTCTGATCAAACCTATAGATCAGGGCAGGCGCTTCATTACCGCGGCAATTATTCCAGACCTGATTGGATATTGACGGTGTTCAGGTGAAACACTTGGAGAGGCTGAGCGGGTTTCTCGGGGAAACTCCTCGGCAGAACATGAGTCTTACCTGTCTTCGTCCCACTCCCTCTCCGCACCTCACGCCCTGTTAAACCATCGGAAGGCTGCTGCTACAATCCAGCTGTGAGCCTGCGGTCCGGAGACATTTGCGTCCTGCAGTTTGGTGGGGAAACGGGAGCGGCGGCTTTCCGAGAAACGAAGCCCTCCTTCTGGTCTCAGACACGGTGACTCGTCTTCTGAACCGTCGGCATGGACATTTCCTCCGCCGCTCAGCTGAGATCCCCCTCTATCCAAACCTCCTGCCTTTATCCCGGTATAGTCCAGGGTCGGTGGGATAAAATAGCTTTTTTTCTCGTCCTGACGGAGCGCCTCGGTGATCAGTCACATGGAAGATCACACAGTTTTATGAAACATCTACAGCGTTAATTTCTCAAAGTGAACCGGTCCCGACCCGCAGATTCTGCCTCCAGTCTTCGCTCCGCTGCGTCCCTTCCCGGTCTAACCGCTCCGCTCGGTGCGCACTAACTTATGGAGACTCCGGAGCGCAGAGCGCAGCGCGCGCTCAGCAAGCTGCTGGGCGGTAACGCGTTACAGTAACCCGATTACTTTCCCCGGTGACGAGTGAGAGCGGAACCAATTCGGATTTCAGTGTCAGTAATGTTATAAAACGGCTGATCCAAAAGCAATGAGCCGTTACTTCTGTTATCAAACCCATTTAAATACCAGATGTGATTTTCCCATTATCAATTAGATGAGAATTGGCAGATATTGGAAATGGTCCGACATTACTATGAATTGATCAAGCTGAAGGATGACAGAAACATCGAACATCAGCGCTGTTTGCTTTCCTTCATCATTCACAGGGATTAAATTGATTAAACTCTGATTTTCTAAGATAATAAAAGACGCAATCTCTAATTTTGGGGATGTAACGATGTAAAGTAGTGTAACGAAATACTGCTGCCAGGGCGCAATACGTAGCTACAGTAACACTGAAATGAGTAACGAGTAATTAGTAATGGATTACTTTCGTGTAACTGAGCTAAACACTGACCATCTTGCATTCAAACAGATCCAGAGAAGCATCAAAAGCTTGAATTCACAAAGTGTGCAGCTTCGTCTCATTTCCCATCAGTTATTCTTATTCCTTATGAATTATAATCTTATTTTTTATACATATAAATCACGCTGTAATGACTTGGGTGTTGAACTGTGGAACTGGAGAGCTTCTGCTGCTGGTCCTCTTCCTCCAAAACTAGTCCAGTATTGCCATCATGTGGATCTTTTTTGTATTTCAGCAAACATTTTCCACCCAGAAGTGACATGAAACATTTAACATCTGGGAGTAAAAGAGTAAAAAAACTCTAAAACAAACATGTTAAATTGTTTCTTTCATGTAATATACTGTAATATTTCAAGAATATACTTTTTAATGAAGCAACTCTGCACTACACAAGAGCGTACAATTTGATCAAAAAGGTTTATTCCATGGTGAAAACATTCCTGCCACACACACCCCAACTCTTACTTTCACAATTGGCGAAATCCCATAGTATATAATGCATGTGGGGAGAAGAAAAAACAATCATCAAAAAAGTGACATAAGCACAAAGTGATTGGCTTTTGCAGTTCATTCAAAAAAAAAAAAAAAAAAAAAAAAAGGGAGAAAGGGAATGTGTTACCAAACGCCTCGAAAGAGTTCTACCTCCCAACTTCTCCTTTAAGCTCCATCCGTCAGGAGATAGAAACAGTTGATGCAGTTTTGTTTTTTTTGAGGAAAATAAAGTCTTAATAAAGTCTTAAAGGCAATCTGGAGAGAGCGGGAGCGTCTCTGTTTGGGTCGGACTGAGCGAATCGTCCATGCGCTCCGGTTTTCACGACGATTGTTCAAGCTGCGTCTGAAGGCATCGGCGGCTGTAGTAGTCGGTCGCGGGTCGGACTCGTTTTTTTTTTTTCCCAGAGTTCCTCAGCACTCCTCTTTGATGTAGATTTGTTCGTCTGTGTCGGACTCCAGGTGCTCCAGCCGGTCCGTCTGTCCGTTCATGATCTCGTCGGGGGTTTTCATGAACCTGGAACAGACAAGGGAAGCGGTTCGGTCATGAGTGCGAGTCCTAGAACCAGAGGTGTGACCGAGTCAGCTTTGCTCGAGTCCCGAGTCAGTCTCAAGTCTTGAGGCACAAGTCTCAAGTCAAGTCCCAAGTCTAAATGTAGATTACCAAGTCAAGTGCAAGTCATTAACATCAAGTCTCAAGTCTAAATGTAGAACAGCAAGTCAAGTCAGAATAAATCAAGAGTCCAGTATCAATTTAATATCTTAAAGAAAACTAAATCTAGGACTTTTCAATGCAATATGGTTTTAATAGGATAAAAACTTGGTAAGAGCATCATGAGTTTGATTTCTAGAATCAGTTTCAACTTCAATAAATTCAATCATTCCATACAAATTCAGAAAACAGAATTTAAATTCAGTCGTCTGCTGGAACAAATCTCATCACTTTCAATCTGAGTCATTTACACAAACACAAGATCTCAAGTCAAGACTTTAGAAACCTTTTCAAGTCATCAGAGTACAAGTCAGAGTCAAGTCCCAAGTCACCAGAACCCAAGTCCAGTCTCAAGTCTGCTCTTCATGCATCAAGTCAAGTCTCAAGCTATTAAAAGTGTGACTTGAGTCTGACTGGAGTCCAAATCATGTGACTCGAGTCCCTATCTCTGCCTATAACTGAGAGCAAAAGTGTTTCTTGAAAAAGTTCTTTAAAGGAAAAATCCACTTTCAGAAACTCTTACAGTTATATTTCATCAGTTTGTGATGTTCAATTAATTCCAGGAGTTATTTAGTGATGAAGTGTCGTAATTTATTCTGGTGAACCCACTTTCCCTCAACCTGCCTCGTCTACTTCTACTGCAGTTAGTGATTTACTACATTTCCCAGAATGCCTTTCAACAAGCTCCAGAAAAGAGCCGTTAATGTATTGTTTTCAATTAAAAGGTCAGCATTTGTGCAACTGAACATCTTGAAAGTGCGATCATTCAGTTGTGGGTTTTACGAGTCTCTGATCGCAGCTGCTTCCCTTCCTCAACCTCAACCTGTCTCTCTGCTGCAGTGCATTCTGGTCTCTCTCCTGCTCCTGTGGTGGAGAAACTGGTCTCTCTCCTCTTCTCTGATGGATCTCTCCCTGTATGACTGTTGAACGTCTCTTGGTGCAAAATGGCGGCTCTAGAAAGAAGCCCTCGCTCTTTGATCCTGAGGGACTGACACCAAAACCTGACGTTTACCGCTGAGGTTTTACATCCTGAAACATTTTCTCATATCAGACTCCACTGGAGCTGCTGAGCAGAACATCAGTAGCTGATATTTTTTTACCAGTGTTTCAGGGCTTCAGGGGGATTTTTAGCTGATGTACCTGAACAGGAGTCTTTGTCCCGGCTCTTTCCTGATAATGTTCAGTTTGTAGTAGTGTCTCAGTGCTCGCGACATCTTCTCGTACGTCATATTGGTCCTGTTCTGTGAGAGGGAATAGAACAAGAGTGTCATTAATAATAATAATAATAATATGATGCTTTATTGACCTCCAAAGGGAAAATTCTCTTTTCTCGAATACAAATACAAATCTTTATTGTCCACAATGTGGAAATTTGCCTTTGGCTTCACCGTAAAAAAGACATGACATAAAAAATTATACATACAACAATACATGCATCAAGCAGAAAATAAATACAGTAAATAAATAAATAAAAATAGTGAGCAAAACTGCAATAAAAGTCTCAGGAGCAGCCACCTGTATCTGCCAACCTACATTACCTAGTTTCATTTCGGACCTTAATCACACTTGGGACAAAAGATTTCTTGTCTTATATTCTTAATAGCTAGTGATGAGACGAAACATCGAAATTCAATATATCTCAATACAAAAATGTGCCAATCCGTATGTTGTGTCAGGAACATGAATGGTGATATCAGCTCCATGTTATTCTGCTGTCAGGAACATGAATGGTGATATCAGCTCCATGTTATTCTGCTGTCAGGAACATGAATGGTGATATCAGCTCCATGTTATTCTGCTGTAGTAATCACTAATGAGACTCTTGACCATCACAGTTTCACAAGCTCTCCATCCAAATTATATTATTGTCACTTTGTAATGACGTTTTTAAATTGTTGTTTACATTCTAGCAGCCAATGGCATCGCTGGAAAGATTTGAGTCTCAGAAATAAACAGAATTCTGCACAGTCAGACTTTGTTGTCACTGAACTTTTATTGATCACATTGTATCCTGGTTGTATTGGATCCTGAACCTCAGATCACGTATCTAAGGACTTGTTGAAGGACGGTTTCCCCAACATGGCGTCCCAGCAGGAAGAGTGTGTTTACCTTGTGGTTGCCCCAGAGCCTGGCCAGGCCGTTGGGGTCCATGATGCGGAAGACTTTGCTCTCTGGATCCTCCCAGCGGATGTAGTTCTCGTACCGGCTGTCTGACAGGAGCTGGTAGACGTAATCCCACAGCAGCCTGCAGTCTGTGAGACAGGAAATCGGATACATCAGTCACTATAGTGATCAATTCAGATACGTCAGTCACTAGTGATTGGTTCAGATACGTCAGTCACTATAGTGATCGGTTCAGATACGTCGGTCACTAGTGATCGGTTCAGATACGTCAGTCACTATAGTGATCAATTCAGATACGTCAGTCACTATAGTGATCAATTCAGATATGTCAGTCACTATAGTGATCGGTTCAGATACGTCGGTCACTAGTGATCGGCTCAGATACGTCGGTCACTAGAGATCAATTCAGATACGTCGTCACTAGTGATCGGTTCAGATACGTCGGTCTCTAGTGATTGATTCAGATACGTTGGTCACTATAGTGATCGGTTCAGATACGTCGGTCACTATAGTGATTGGTTCAAATGTGTCAGTCACTAGTGATTGGTTCAGATATATCGGTCACTAGTGATTGGTTCGGGAAAAATCAACCCCCCCACACAGAAAACGGCTAACGAGGAGGAAATCTCAGCTGAATAATGGAGTGGAACCAGATGGCTGAAGATCAGACTAGCACAGCAGCTAGTCTGATCTAACCTTTAACCTCATCAGGACTAAAGCTCACCTGCTATCCGCCCGATGGGCATGGTCTGCTCCTCTGGAGGAGAGACAGGCATGATGACGTGGTTCCTGTAGAGCGCCTCCTCCTGCTGCAGCAGGTGTTGCTGCTGCAGCGCCAGCTGATGGTGCGGGTGGACTTTCCCCTCGCGCCCGTTCTCCAGCGACGGCTGGGCCGGCGGCGCCCCCCGGCCGTGCCTGAAGTCCCCGGCGGCCCCCCCGCCGCTCCGGCCGGGGCTGAGCAGCAGAGGGTGCATGATGGCGCTGGGCATGAGCTGGATGACGCGCGGCGGGACGGGCTCCTGGCCCCCGGGGCTGCCGGGGCACGGCGCCTCTCGCGCCGCGGCGCAGTGGCCGTTCGGGGCGGCCGGAGACACGGACAGAGGGTACATGTCGTCCGGCAGGTGGTGGTTGGAGTCGGGCAGCTGGGAGGACGCCTGCAGCGGGTCCTCGTTGCCCGGCCGGGGGTGGTTGGGCTCTGGAGGGGAGCGGCGGGGGGCCGGGTGGTGGGGCGAGCGGGAGCGGTGCCGCAGCTCGATGGTTGGCGGGTGCTGGGGGAGGGACTCCGTACCACGTGGGGCCCGCCGTACCGTTTCTGACAGGACAAACATACGCCATGTTATACATATATATCTGAAATATACAACTTTTTATACATTGAAACAATAAATAAATAGGATATTTTCTACATTATCAAGAGTGTGTTCAGGCCCAAATCCCCCTGTTTGCCTAAATTGGCTTTTCAAATGATGTTTTGGACATTGTGGGACATAAAACCATTTCCTGTGGGTGTGCCTTGTGGGCGGGGCCAGTGGTGAGCTGACTGTGGCTATCAAGGTGCGGCTAGCGGCCGCAGAGCAGGAAGTCACAACAACAATAACAAGCAAACATGCAGCTGGCAACACCGGTTTTGGACACGGTGAACACTGGTGTTGCTTTTCCACACCGGTTCCACCTGGAGGAGATGAAACTCCTGGACATCAGACTGTTAGCCGCTCTGCTGCAGCTTCTATGTGACGAGCTAGCGGTACAGATCTGTCTGTCAGGCATCCAGGTAGTAAAATGTCCAAAAAAATACAAACAAAATCCACCGGATGAGCTGAAGACATTTTGCCACTCAGAGGTTTCCTCAGTTTTTAGGTCCAGTAGATTTTGGTTTTATTTTTTTGGACATTACCCCACAGAGTTCGTCAGACAGCACAAGATGAGGGACGAGTGGGACGTCCTGCTGGATCAGTTGGCAAATGGACCTTTGTCACATCTCTCTCTTATGTCAACTATCCAATGGAGCAGAGACGGCAAAAAATAAAAAATAAAATAATCTTTAAATAATAATAATAACTTTATTTATACAGCACCTTTAAAAATAGAGTTTACAAAGTGCTTTGACAGTCAAAATAAAAGCAGAATACACAAAATGAATTTTAAAAAAAATAATGGAACAATGAGAAACAGGAATTAAGTGATGAGTGAACTGTGGAGGAAGAGGGCAGGACCTGAAATACTTTGCTGACTCAAGGCAAAAATTTGCATATTAAATATTTTTCCAAGTACCATTGCTGTTATTCACCTAACTGTGCTGTGATTTGTCCTCACTGCCAGTAAATTCTACACTGCTCATTACTGTAAACTCCCTGGATCTGTGGACCTTTAACACACAGGAAAAACCACTAGGTGTCACTGAAGTCCAATAGAAAATCTGCTCATTCTGATCATGTAATCTGAGAAGAGTCTGAGGCAGATGTCTTTGTTTGGGTTTGGAAGAAGCATCTTAAACCTAATGGTACACTGCAGAGGAGTCAACTTTGCTTGAGTGCCAAGTCAGTCTCAAGTCTTTAGGCACAAGTCTCAAGTCAAGTCCCAAGTCTAAATGTAGATTACCAAGTCAAGTCGATGTCATTAAAGTCAAGTCTCAAGTCTAAATGTAGAACAGCAAGTCAAGTCAGAACAAATCAAGAGTCCAGAACCAATTTAATTCTTAAAGAAAACTAAATATCTAGGACTTTTCAATGCAATATGGTTTTAATAGGATAAAAACTTGGTAAGAACATCATGAGTTTGATTTCTATAATCAGTTTCAACTTCAATAAATTCAATCATTCCATACAAATTCATAAAACAGAATTTAAATTCATTTACACAAACACAAGATCTCAAGTCAGAGAGTCAAGTCCCAAGTCACCAGAACCCAAGTCAAGTCAAGTCTCAAGTCTTCTCTTCATTCATATCTTGACACTTTTCTACTTTTAAGTGTCAGTTCCTACTTTTTGACTCGGCCTGCTTCCTTCATTCACAGCAGGTGGATTGTAAAAAAAAAAAAAACCAAACACGTTTTCTAATTCCCGTCTATAAACTGTCTCTCAAAACAAGGAAGACAGGCAGCAGTACGAGTCGTTATCGGCCGGCCGATCACTTCCCCTGCAGTAAACCCCGGGGCAGATAAGGCCGTCCTGTCACGCCGCTTGTTTAAATAAAGCAGCGTTTCCTTGTGGAACAGGTTCAACTGTCAACATGTGACATGTGGAGTGTGCAGCTCGCCGCTCGGCCACGCTCGATTCTCGCTGTGTCATGTTTCTCCAGATCAGAGCCAGAAAACGGTCTCGGGTATTTTCACCGAGCGTCAAGGTTACTTCCCTGATGAGACGGATGCCAAGTGAGGAATGTTTCTACTGTTGAAGCTACAAAGAGACGAGCCCTGCTTGATTTATTGACAAGAAGTGTACTCTGCCCTTTAATGTCTTTCGCAACAAACAAAAAGATTATCTTAAAGAGATAATCTGCAAAGAGTCGATTCTGGATTCCACCACGCCGATCCTGAGAATCGATTCTACTAGTAAACAGAATCATCTGCGAACTCAACTCCAAACTCTGGAATCAAAGAAATTGTTTTAAAACAAATTTGTAATTGAATTCATTGTGATTTTGGCCTGTCTATACTAATCTGTGTTCAATTGCCTCGGTCTGATCTATTTCACAAGAAGTGAAATACATCACTGTTTGATTGACAGGCGATCTCTCAGTTTAGCGCCAAAGATGGAGACTAAAGAAAAACAACCAACAACAATCTCGAGGATTACAACTTTAAATCAGTTTGGGTCAAACACGTTAAATTAAATTAACTGCAAGAACAAAATCTCCCCTAAAAATTATATGAAATCTTCCTCAACAACTTGACTTATTAATGAAACTGTCTCTCCATCATTGCCTGATGAATCCTGAAAATATACAGTACTGTGCAAAAGTCTTAGGCATATGTCAAAGAAATCCATGAAGCAAAGATGCTTTCAAAACTAATGAAATGAAAAGTTTCTGAATATCAAAAATTTACAATAAACAGCAGTCTCCTGACACACTATTACAGAAAACAAATAAACATCTAAGACTTCTAAGAAATTTATATAAAAAATCTCTCGTCTCTTTCTCTCCATCTCCTCCTTTGTGATCGGTATAGATTTGATAGGGAAATCGATAAGGGATAATGGCTTTTACCTGGATTCACCTCATTATTGTACTTTGTGTTTTTCTCCCCAGACTGACCTTCAAGTTTGAGGTGCTGCAGCGCGCTCTCCGGCAGCGAGTGGAAGGAGTTCCCGGGGAAGTAGGCGGAGGGATACGAGACGTGGGGCTTCCTCTGCTTCAGGATGTGCTGCAGCAGCTCGTACAGGACGTCCCCTGCACAGACACAGAGGTCAGAGGTCACCGCACGGCTCCCAGTAGCATTTAACCCCCGGCAGAAAAAAAGGGAAATTAGGTTAGGAGTCAGGTTC
Organism: Centroberyx affinis; assembly: GCF_046629955.1. NCBI lineage: Eukaryota > Metazoa > Chordata > Actinopteri > Beryciformes > Berycidae > Centroberyx > Centroberyx affinis. The sequence continues at coordinate 7,089 of NW_027282198.1, read as the reverse complement.
AACCTACAAAGACATGAACGGCTCTCTGCTTCCCAGGCAGCAGGGAAAAACTGGAAGATACACTGAACATTTACAGAATATTTACAGAATATATATATATATACTGAATATACACACAACCAGTCAATAGTCTGGACCAACCTGACTGAATGTTCTGTGTTCTTCATTCTCTTAAAGACATTTTGATCTAAAGTCTTCTGCTTAAAGGCTTGAAATGAGTTTCTTAGACAAATATAAATAGTGAAGTTGATCCTATTCATGAATTTCTTTCCAAAGCCTTTGCCTTTCCATCAAGGCAAAGAATCTAAAATATAAGATAGTTTGGATTTGTTTAACACTTTTTTTTGGTCGCTGCATAATTCCATTTGTGTTATTTCATAGTTTTGAGTCTTTACTGTTATTCTAACATGTGAAAAATAGTAAAAATAAAGAAAAATGTGGTGTGTCCAAACTTTTGACTAGTAGTGTATATACGGATAGTGATGGGACGATACTCTCGGAATACGATCCGATACGCGATATGACATTCAGAATTCAATAAAACCACAATGCGATGTAATAAATTAAAGTTCAACAACAACAAATCCTGACTGTATTATGTTTATTTCTGAGACACAAATCTTTCCAGCGATCGTAAAACAACAATTTAAAAATGTCATTACAAAGTGCAAATCCATACAATTTGGATGGAGCGCTTGTGAAACTGTAGGAAATAGGAACTACCGTATTTCCTCTAATAGTGGCCGGTAGTCAATTAAAAGCCGGGTCTCTGATAATGTCCGGGGCCGCGGTCGACACGAACAAATAAAGGCCGGCCCCAAATACAGGCCGGGGAAAAAAACAAAGGAAAAATCAACGGTGGATACCGGTAAACTCCTGGTGCCTGTTATATAATGTAACTGTAGTTTGTAGTAACGTACAAGTGCCACAAGATGGCAGTATGCCACAAGACGGCTCGGCCGGCGGAAGTCTCTGGAGCGTGCCGTCGTCGATTACCGTAATTAACGGTAATGCGTCGCAGTAACAAAAAAACGGCTACCTAACAAACCCCAACAGAAGCAGATCAGAAAACAAGGAGGCTTCGTACTAAAATACTCAAACAGAGGGAATTAGAAATAAAGGCCTGACTCTAATATAAGCTTCCAATAAAGGCCTGGTACCCTCTGCAGTTGAGGTAAATAAAGGCCCGGGCCAATATTAGAGGAAATACGGTAATCCCTAAAAAACACTTAACTGTCCCATCCATGTCTTTTCACTTAGCAGGACAGCAGCTCAGTTCAAGCTCAGTTTGACACTGTAAAATTTGGATTTTAAAACAAGTAAAAGTAAAAAAAATCTAAATGTAAACTCGCAGACGCAGACAGAAGTGAATGTGTCTGTAACTCTACATGACGCCGCAGTTCTCCTTTAAGTCCTCATACAGCAGCCTCCAGGCACCAAGCCCTGAGCGGGACGTTTACTCGTATGATTAACAGCTGTTTGTTTTACTTTCACACCGACAAGCCGCCGCTTCACGGGACCTGGAGGGGGAAAACACTCGCTCCGTTAACCAGTAACTTCACGGTTAAGTGATCCTGACTGACTGCAACACACACTCATCACACATTATCTTTAAAATGTTTTCTTAAAGGCTTCACCATCACAGCAACGAGGAAATGATTCTCATGAAGGAAGTGATGGTGCACACACACACACACACACACACACACACACACACACACACACACACACACACACACACACACACACACACACACTCTCATGCACACACACAGACACAAACACACCCCTTTCGGTTCTCACTTTCTTGTCCTGTAGCTTCAAGTTTTGCTGTGGGGAAAATTCCCAACTCCTGATGCATTAAACCTGACTCAGATTCTATATTAAAAAGATTTAAAAAAAAAAAACTTCTATGTTCACGATACATGTTTATCGTTAGGAATCACAATCACCTGGAAACCGAACGAACACAAACAAGCCTCCACGCCTCGTCAGTTAGCCATAAACGGATAATGAAACACCTTTTTTGGCATTAAATGAGTCTCATTCAGCTCATTCAGGCCTAAACAAGCAACTTGAGGTCAAAAGAGATCCCAAGGAATAAAGAGAGACATGGCCTGTTGTTATTTCAAAGCAAACTGCTACAAAGGAAAATATGTCACACGGCAAAAAGTGATGGAAACAAAACCCTAATAATTCCCAAAAGACGAAACGCACACAGCGAGAGCCAGGAAATCTGCTCGGTTCCCTAAAATGACGTCGTCTCCGAGGCCGAGGCGGCTGACAGCAACACAGACCCAAACAGAGCTGGGCCAGCTGCATAAAGATAGACCTGGTCTTAGACTTAAATGTGACCTTAAGTCAAACTTGATATAGACACTTACAGTATATTTACCTGTTTATACTACTTCTGGGTTGTTGTAGATCTCTAATGTTTCTGTCTCTAAAGACTCTCTCTCTTCTTCAGGCTCTTTCCAAAAACCAAAGATTTGCCATGTTTTATGAAACAGCTTCAGTATTTAAACTTCCCACGCTGACAGTTAGGCCGACTTGTTGCCATAGCAACAAAGTTCTTAACTCAAGATTAGCCAGGGGGAAGGTGGCTAACTTTCCTACCTCAAAATAAGTCAGTCGTAATATTTAAGTAACAGACAGTCTTAATTAGTCTAGTCCAGTGGTTCTCAACGTGGGGTCCGGGGACCACCAGGGGTCCTTGAGGGAGTTCCAGGGGGTCCCCAGCAAATTGATGAATTGTTACCCTTCAGCATTTCATTTACAAGAAGTTAGAGAATGTAGAAGAATGACTGTTCTGATCATAGTGTCTCTGTTATCTCTCTACCTACAATACAGACAGTCATGGAATTCTGGACAAAATCATATCTAACAGTAAAAATATTCTCAGATTTGGGTCCGAGAGACAAAATCTCATCAAAAAGGGGTCCACGGCCCTAATGTGGACTCAACTAGGCGTCCTTGATATGAAAAAGGTTGAGAATCACTGGTCTAGTCCAACCTGAGAATCTAAGACCAGTGTAAGGCTTGGACTAGTCTTAAACTAGCTTTATGCAACTGGATCCTGGTCTTAGATTCTCAGGTTGGACTCGGCTAATTAAGACTGTCTGCTACCTAAATATTAAGACTGACTTATTTTGAGGTAGGAAAGATAGCCACCTTCCCCCTGGCTAATCTTGAGTTAAGAATTTTGTTGCTATGGCAACAAGTCGGCCTAACTGTCAGCGTGTGAAGTTTAAATACTGAAGCCGTTTCATAAAAGATTGTGCATCTTTGGTTTTTGGAAAGAGCCTGAAGAAGAGAATGAGACAGAAACAACACATCAACATAGAGATCTACAACAATCAAGAAGTAGTAGGAACAGGTAGATATACTGTAAGTGTCTATAGCAAGTTTGACTTAAGGTCACATTTAAGTCTAAGACCAGGTCTATCTTTATACAACTGGCCCCAGGCAGCAGGCAGCAGGCGGAGCGATCACAACAGTTATTGAAATGTAATTAATCAGCATCAGCTTTACCCCCTGCCGACTGATATTTCACTTTTAGATTAAAAACAGATCAAGAACCTGAGCTGCAGATCAACCTGTGATGCATGAAGCCGTCATGCAACATATTTCTAATGTGACGGATCAGCTGTCACATCACAAAACAACTGAAAACAACTAATAGAAAGATGTGTGATGCTTATGACTGGGTTCTACAGTTAAAATACACATTCAAATCCTCATTTTTCATTGTAAAAATTCCAGATTTTTGCCATTTTCTTGTCTGGATTTGAAGATTTTGCTCGGTGTTGAAACTGAAGCATCGCTCTACAACTGCGGATTATTCTTCAAAACAAATACGAATGTGAAATCATAACCTGAGGATCTATGACTGGAGGTAATGTGGGAAATATCATGTGAATCGATACAGAACAACCTCTGCTGCATCATTTTTCCAGAGTTTTTGTCCGATTCCCACAGTTTTCCAGACCTGGAAATGACCAAATATATTTCCCAGACGTTTCCAGACCTGAGCAGGATTTATGTCACTGCCTTATCTTTATATTTCATAATCCCATTCACTCATTATTATCCCATTATTATCCCAAACCGCACCAGAAGACACTGACTGAACATGTGCGGTGAACAGTATTTATAGTTTTTTTATGACCAATTCCCCATTCCCCCTCTCAGGCTTCTTCAAAATAAAAATAAAAAATAAATAAATATAAGTAGATGTACAAGTTTTGTGTATGTGAGTGTCAAGCTATCAACAGTATAACATTGTTTGGCCTATTATCTATAAAACATCTATAGTAAAACATTTACATAATTAAGCTGGGTTAATTAAGTAGTAAATGTATAACTGTAGTACACAGTCCATGGTAAAAGATATCGGTAACATATTAAGATCATCCTAGGTATTACTTATTGACAGAAACACGGTAAAGTACAACAATAATAAAGGCAAAATAAATAAATATATTAAAAAAAAAAAGGAAGAAGGGGGGTATAATAATGCAAAGTATTTCATATACATGCACACATCAGATCTGTTTTTATTCTAAAATGCAAATCCATCCCTCTGCCTGTATGCCGTGTGGAAAATGCTTTGCGTATTATTTTTTAATGCGTGCGCTCGCTCCCCGTGCGTCTGGCCCCTGGTGTTGCCGGGGCGACAGTTGAGGTCGGTTTGCACTTCCTGATCAACCGTCTCCTACTTCCTCTACCAGACGACAAAAGGCAGCAGCCTCACCGCAGCAGCTGCCTGACGCTCCGCTCAGCTTATTGATTATCACTGTACAGGGCGCGGTGCTGCCGTAAACACATCGATTCAGACCCTGCGGCGGGCGAGGCTTGTATGTATATAAATAAAAACACTCTTCATATCCGTTTGAATCACAAAGAGCCGCCGCAACAGAGGAGGAGAGTCTCATCCCCGATAACCGAGACGCCGGAGATGAAATTGTGCTGTCGGTGTGGTCACTGCTTTCTCACAGATGTTCATTTATCAAGTATTTTTTACAACTGTGACTCATCCACTAGGGCTGCAACCCTAACGATTATTGTCATTATCGATTATTTTTTTCGATTAATCGATCAGTCATTTAGTCTATAAAGTGTCAAAAATAATGAGAAATGCCCATCTCAGTTCCCGGAGTCCAAAGTGATTCTTCAGTCTGACCAGCAGCCAAAAAAAAAACACAAAGGATTCATTTAATAATGAGATGAAACAGAGAAAAGCAGCAAATCTTAAGTGTTTGTGAAGCTGCAACCAGCAAATGTTTGGTGTTTTTACTCAGAAATGACAAAAGCTATTAATAGAAAATCAAAATTGGAATCTATTATGTTTATGTCAATCGACTAATCGTTTCAGCACTGTCCGTTTTACCGTTTAATTTTGTGCAATCAAGCCATTTTGTGATTTTTCTTCCTAATGTTACATGTCTTATTCAGGTTTCCCACTGCAGTCCAGGTGTTAAATTCCAAGGCTTTTCCATGACTTTCCATAACATAAAGTCGGAGCGTTTTCCAAGACCCCAAAAACTCTTCTTCCTTACTGGTTTTGTTAACGTTGTTTCCCAGTCTGGTTTCCCCTCCAGTCGGGCTGAAAACACGTGAGACGAGCTGGACAACACATCCTGTAAAGTGATCCAACTGCAAAATTCCCAGATATTCCCCCGAATTCTTCAACAGAGAATTCATCCGATTCCCCAGCTTCCCCCCCCGTCTGGAATTTGTGGTTTCTTGGATAAATAGCTTTCATATATGTGGCTGAAATATGAACAGCACATCTACTGTCACAGTAATCCTACAGAATGATGTAAGAAATAGAAATGGGTCTTCTTCGCTTTTGGAGGCCTATGGAAGAATCAATGTAATTTTTGTTTTTTTTATGTGAATATGTTTTGATTTGTAGAAGTAAAACATGAAGAATAACTGGTAACACTTTACAATAAGGGTCACTAAGTTAAGGGTTAGTTAATGCTTAATAAGCATTAACTAACCCTTAATTAACAGTTAAACTATGTGTCTGGTAATCATTTACTAATGGTGTTCATGTTAGCTAAGATATTAATTTCTACATTATCTAATAGTCATCTTTATAAACTATTAAATAATGTATAAATTAATACCTTAGTTCAGTGGTTCTCAAAGTGGGGTCTGGGGACCCCCAGGGGTCCTTGAGGGGGTTCCAGGGGGTCCCCAGCAAAAAGGGGAATCATTTATTTTCACTATAAGTCCATCCATAAGTAACACAATGACAGATTTTGGTGATGGGTTTCATACACTTTCTGTAATAAAACATCTAAAAGCAAAAATCTTATCAGATGGTGGACCCTGGGACAAAATCTTATCAAGTGGGGGTCCGTGGTCTAATTTGTGTCAGTTTAGGGGTCCTTGACATGAAAAAGTTTGAGAACCACTGTCTTAGTTAACATGAACACCATTAGTAAATTACACATTAGCTAACTTTTAATTAAGGGTTAGTTAATGCTTACTTAGTGACCCTTATTGTAAAGTGTTACAGAATAAACGTAAAATAAATCAATCAAGGTAACTTTTTGAGAGTGTGGATTTCCAGGAACTTCCACGACTTATTCTGAGACGAAAATGAGGAAGAGGAGGAGGAGGAGGATGAGGAGGAAGAGTGTACCGGAGTGGGGGGAGCGGTAGCGGAAGTCCTCCTTGGTGAGCAGCAGCAGCGCCTTGCCGTTCATCTGGAAGGATCCGCTGGTGATCGGCCTCAGGGCGAACTCCCGCTCCGCCCAGCGCAGCCACTGGGCCACGTCCTCCCGGCTCCAGAACACCGGCTGCAACCCTGCACCGAGGAAAAGAGAGGAGAAGAAGAAGAGGAGGAAAGAGGAGAGGGAGGAGAAGAGGGGGCGGAAAGGAGGGGGGGAAGCGGGGAATGGGTTTGGAGAAGAAGCAGCAAAACAGAAAGGAAGAAAGACGGATGAGATCGGTGGTGAAGAAGAAGAAGAAGAAGAAGAAGTGAGATGGGGGGGTTGGGGAGGGGAAGGAAGGAAGAAAGGAGGAAAGACAGGAAGGAGGGGAGGGGAGGGGAGGAGAGGAAAGGAGAGGAGGAGG
>NW_027282197.1:25000-31285 GCF_046629955.1 Centroberyx affinis | reverse complement strand
CCGCTGGCCACGCCCCTCCTGCACCCCTCCCACTCCAGCACACGGCCAAAAGATTTAAATGAATGAAAAAGAGATAACTGTAAGTGAAAAGAGATCATCATCATCATCATCATCATCATCATCATCATCAGGGCTCTTGAGATGACCCCTCTCCACACATCCCGGTCCAGCATGCCAGAGCGCACCCTTCTGGTCTTGAGGTCCTTCAGGGAGGAGGAGATCCAGGCACCGAGGAACCTGAAGTCCTCCTCCACCGTGAGGGTCTCTCTGCTGCTGGTGCACACGACTTGGTTTTCTTCAGTTCAGCTGAAGTCCCGCTCTTTTTTATCATTTATTTTTTTATTGCAACACCGTCAAGTTACAGACAATACAACAGGTTGCTGAATACGTTTTGATTGTTTAACCCAACTATCCCCCCCACCCCTCTCACCACCCCCCTCCCCTCCACCAACCAACAGGATAATAATAATAACGCCCACACAGACATAGCATTCTTATTTAGCCAGAAGATCTTTTAAGTTAAATTTGTGTTAAATTAAAATTGGGTTTGGTCGTGCATCATTGACTCTTGCTGATGACAGCTCCAGGTAAGAAATGTCCAAAAAGCCCCGAAGCCAATGAGGACTTGAAACATCATGAGGAGGTTTCCAACGCTGGACTACAATCTTCTGAGCTGCAGTCAGACCTGCCAGCCGGACTCTGCGTGTTTTTTTCCGTAAGGGAAAGGTGGGAATCATCATTTAGAAGTAGATGTACAGCAGGGTCCATTGGCAGTTGTACCCCCTGTTAGTTCTGCAAGGGTATTAATAACCTTCCCCCAAAAATCAAAAACCCCTGGACACTCGATATGGGTCAGGTACCAATCCCATCCGATGTCTAATTCTCTGCGTTAGATATGCTCTATGACAAAATTTCAAATGTATATACTGAATATTTTGGTTTTTCGAAGCACCAGTAACATTATCCCAAATTGCATCCCAGTCTAAGTCTTGTCCCAGTTCAGATATTTCCCTATCCCTGAAGCTCCTCTTCACGTCCAGCGATGGCCTTCCTCAACGCCTGGTCGAGTAAAATAAATGAAGTTATTATTATTATAACTAAAGTTCAAGCACACATTCAATCACCTGCTCCACCCTATCTAATACGTGCCTAACCGTGACCTTTTCTCTCTCTCATATGTCTCCACCGACTCATCCGACCCCCTCGATTCATCCCTTCATCTCGACCCCTGATTCATTCATCCCTCCACCCTCCACCCTTATTTCATCCCTCCATTCTCGACCCCTCTTTCCCTCAATAAACCATCTAAATGCATCTCATAGTGGCGTGGTCTTTGTCTCTAAGACCTGCTGACAGCCTGCACCAGCTCTCAGGAATGCCGTATGACCTCAGAATGCGGGATGAGGTTGATCAATAAAGGTCATTGATTGCTGGGAGGTTTCTGTTCCGCTCTCCCTCGAAAACAGAACGGTACGAAACTGAAAAGGTTTTTCACTTTCAAATCTTTTTTTTTTTTCACTTTCTAAATAAAGACAGAAGGAACCGAGCTGCCAAAGCTGTTCCACTCCGACAGAGGTTCGCCTCCTCCACTTTTCCCTGCAGAGGGAAATGTTTTCCTGCAGCCTGTATCAGCAGGTTCTTACATAAGCAGGTCAGTACTGTAGAACATCACACACACACACACACACACACACACACACACACACACACACACACACACACACACACACACACACACACAGAGCTCCCCCTGCTATTGGATTTCTTTGTGATGACATGTGATCATTTTCCAGGACACCAAGTGCTCAGGTTAGTGTTACACTGACACACACACACACACACACACACACACACACACACACACACACACACACACAGGCATGCCAAGATTTCAGATAAGCAGGGAAGGCACGGGACTGGAGGAAAGGTCATGCAGGAGGGAGGGATCTGTGTGTGTGTGTGTGTTTTGTGTGTGTGAGAGTGAGAGAGAGAGAGAGAGAGAGAGAGGGAGGGAGGAGAGAGAGAGAGAGAGTAGTTACTGTTTTCTCATGTTTTGAGTTGAATACGTCAGCTTTGTTTTTGCCAGTGGCAACCAGGGAACACAGGGATACGACCGCCTCCATGTGACGTCCTGCAGTGTGTGTGTGTGTGTGTGTGTGTGTGTGTGTGTGTGTGTGTTGGGGGGGGGGGGTGTGTGGGGGTTGAGGACAGGAACAGAGCAGCTTGTTCTGTTTCAGGATGTTTCTGTTTTATTAGAGTCGCTGCTCCCAATGTGCTCACAGCTCAACGTGCACGCTGTCTGTCTGTACGTGCACGCTGTGTGTGTGCACGTGCACGCTGTCTGTACGTGCACGCTGTGTGTGTGCACTGTCTGTGTGCACGTGCACGTTTATACTTTCTGTTAATTGAACATCTGCTTCCCTCAGTTTCCCTCTCACTGCAGACAAAGTGAAACTTTCCAACGTTCCAACGCTGTTTCTATAATGTTACATTTTTATATTTAATGCAGGAGGAGAGGAAAGGAGGAGAGAGGAGGAGGGGGAGGAGGAGGGGGGGGAGAGGAGGGGAGAGGAGGAGAGGAGAGGAGGGGAGAGGAGGGAGAGGAGAGGAGAGGAGAGGAGGGGAGGGGAGGGGAGGGGAGAGGAGAGGAGAGGAGAGAGAGGAGAGGAGAGGAGAAGAGAGGAGACAAAGAGAGGAGAGGAGAGAGAGAGGAGAGGAGAGAGAGGAGAGGAGAGGAGAGGAGAGGAGGTGAGAGGAGGAGAGGAGGGGAGAGGAGGAGGGGAGGAGGAGAGAGGAGGGGGGAGGAGGAGAGGAGGAGAGAGAGGAGAGAGGAGAGGGAGGAGAGGAGGAGAGGGGAACTCCTGATTCCAAAGAAGAGAATCTCTTCCTTCAATTCCTGACATTCCTGAAGTGTTTGACCTGCTGTCCAACTTCCTCTCTCTCTCTCTCTCTCTCTCTCTCTCTCTCTCTCTCTCTCTCTCTCTCTCTGGCTGGTCATTGTGTGTCTTCCAGTAAAGGAACACACACCCACAATCCTGTTGCCTTATTTGGTCTTATTTTGTTATTTTGTTATTTTGTTATTTTGACTGTTTCTACCTGGAAAAAAACCTGGAAAAAGAAATCCAGACTCACTTGTGCTCAGATATGGAGAGTAAACATGGAGAGCTGATGACTGAAGTGATGAAGAACTCCTCACATCATCATCATCATCATCATCATCATCATCCTCATCATCACATTCAGCCAGCAGGCTGACTGACAGTTTTTACTTCACAGCATGAGTTATCCTGAATTTCCCTAGAGGATCAAAAAAGTGCAAACTGAATGTTAATCAGTTATTCTGATGTTCAGTAACTTCTGTCTTAATCTATTAATACAGCGGTGTGTGTGTGTGTGTGTGTGTGTGTGTGTGTGTGTGTGTGTGTGTTGAACTGCAGTGGAATGTACAACAACATGATTGGCCTTCGGCAGTCACTGTGGGAAACACAATACGCAGGACGGTGTGAGTGTGTGTGTGTGTGTGTGTATCCACGTGTGTGTGTTGCGTTGCCATGGTGACAGCACAGAGGCGTCTCCTATGGCAACGGAACGTTGTTTGGGAATCCCCTGGGCTGCTGCTGTGGGCCGCTGGAGTTTCAGTGGGGGGGGGGGGGGGGGGGGGACTGGTAGCCTGTAAACCTAAAAAAATCTTCTTAAAACAGTCTGGACTGCTGAGTCATGAACTGCTGCTGCTTTTACTGTTTCCACCAGTTTCTCCTGTTTCCAGAGAGACCCCCCCCCCGCCCCCAACACACACACACACACACACACACACACGCAGAAAATGTTGAGTGTTGCTGCTGCCAGGTTGTCTTGGCAACAAACAAGGACAGTCATGTGTGTAAGGACGCTGCTGTCATGTGAAAACTTATTATGCCGATTTCAGTGATTGTCAGTACAGTTGGATGTGATATGATGCTGATATTCTGTAATGAATTTGATCGTTTGAATGGAAAAAAATGCAAAAAATATGTCAAGAATTCAGTTCAAGTGTCCAGAGTTTTCTTCTCATCAGGGTGAAAAGTCTCTGAAACGTTCAGAGCATCACGGGACACTGAAACTCTCTGAAACAGATCATGAAACTCTTGTAGTGTCAGCAGGTTCTTCCCTTTTCACGTCAGAATTTGACAACAAATCGATTAATATTTAATTAAGCTGCAATCTTTTACAGTAGAACTCATGTTTTTTCACAAGTTTATATAAAGACAATAAAAATACATGAAATATGTTGTATATAAAACAGCCATTTAAAAAATCAGAAATGTGCAAATTCAATCCATTACAACTTAAAAATTCAAAAACTTAAAAATTAATTTACCTTAATACAAAAAGTAGTTTAAAAAAATAAAAAAATAAAATCTATTAGCCATAAGAGTCATTTAACATACCGTAACTTTAAATTTAAGATCTGTTTCATTAAGATCTGAAACTCTTGTTAAATGGTTCTGTTGTCTTCAGCTTCACAGCTGATCCGTCCGTCCACACTTTATTTTTATTTCTTTGTTGTTTTTGTTTTGGTTTCTCTCCTCCCGTATACCCAACTCCATTCAATATGTCACCATATTGTTATGCTCGCAGTTACTTTAATTTGAATTTTTTATACATGTAGTTTGGGTTATGGGTGGGAAACCTGATGTGAGGAGAGGGAAGGGAAAAAAAGAGAGAGACGAAACATCTGTAACTACATCTGTGCATTGTCATGTTGGTCCCTGATAAAAAATAATTACATATAAAAAACAAAAAAAACATACCGTAACTTTAAATTTAAGATCTGTTTAATTAAGATCTGAAACACTTGTTAAATGGTTCTGCTGTCAGATCAGACTGTCAGAGTCACTGCATGGGAACAACAGATGTCACAAGCTATTCCAGACACACACACACACACACACACACACACACACACACACACACACACACACACACACTCGGCTGTGTTTGGGGACGCTGTCTCACTCGTCTCAATCCGCAGTATGAGCCTCTAATAGAATTATAACGCTCGTTAAAGCCGAGTTAAGATCAGCTTAAGGAGCTTAAGACAATTTCAGAGAAGCTTCTCAGTAACTTTCTGTTTCTGCTCCTGACCTGGGATCAGTTTCCGAAGAGCGAGACGAGACTGACAGACAAACAACTGAAAACAGTCTGTTCACTGTGTGCAGTCAATCTTTCTTCACTCCCCATTGACTTCAGTTGAAAACCACGTGAAGGACGAATAAAAACAAATCGCTTCTGGTTGCAAATTGATTTCACAGTTCTCCTTCATGTTCAGAATTGTTGACCTTTGACCTGTGAATTCACACAGCCGGCGACAGAAACACTTGTTTGGCCGTGTCGACCTCTGAGGAATCCATACTATATAATACAGACGGTGCATTCATGGTTTTCCTGTTCTAATATAGCCTTTAACTTTAGTCAGAGTCAATTTATAGATATAAAACTACTTAACAAGGAATATAGATTGGTGCAAGTTGTTCACAAAGTGTCATATTATTATTATTATATTAGAAATCACGTCTCGTCTTGTCGTTTTTCACTGCGATGAGCGAAGAGAAATCGTCTGAACCACAGGACTCGAATTCAATCAACATCAATACTGACCTAAAATATGCAGATTTCAGCTTGAGTGAAGAATACTAATCAATATTTTTCATGAACATCTCCCTGCTGAATAACTATTTCATGGAAGAAATAGAAAAAATAAAGTTTATTTAAGACGCCAGCAAGCCCAGTTTAACCCCTGTGTGTGTGTGTGTGTGTGTGTGTGAGTGAGAGAGAGAGAGAGAGAGAGAGAGAGAGAGAGAGAGAGAGAGAGAGAGAGAGAGAGAGACTGATTTGAGCTTATTTTTATCTACATCAAAAGTTTCAAATACAAAACAGCCGGTCTGTACTCATTATCTAATCTGTATTTGTCATCTACTGGACAGCACTGGTCATACTGGTCAATATGTTTATCAGCTGATCTTTACTGGTCATCCACTGGTCTGTTGACTGTCTCATTGTTCTGCCTGCTTCTATTTTGAGCGAAGACTAAACACACTGAGCTAAATCTGTCTCTTTACTGCCCAAACAGCTGCAGGGCCAAACTGCCTTTTTATTGGCTCTGACAGCCTATTGTCCACCAATCAGGCTGAACACATACACACACACACACACACACACACACACACACACAAGAGAGGCACTGATGAGCACCACAGTGGCCGGTGTGTCTCATGTGACACTGTGACTAACCAATCACATGCTGGT
>NW_027282197.1:10000-20000 GCF_046629955.1 Centroberyx affinis | reverse complement strand
GATCAGATTTCTATTAAGTTAAAAGTCGAGTGAATATTCTATTATTCTATTGAATTAAGATTCAGATTTGTTCCACTTTATTTTGTCTGCAGCACAGTGATGAAACACTGAAGAGACAAGTCAAACCTTTACTGACTGATGAGGTTCTGTTCTATCTGTGTTCTATCTGTGTTCTATCTGTGTTCTATCTGTGTTCTATCTGTGTTCTATCTGTGTTCTATCTGTGTTCTATCTGTATTCTATCTGTGTTCTACCTGTGTTCTATCAGTTTTCTATCTGTGTTCTATGTGTTCTATCTGTATTCTATGTGTTCTATCAGTTTTCTATCTGTGTTCTATGTGTTCTATCTGTGTTCTATCTGTGTTCTATGTGTTCTATCTGTGTTCTATGTGTGTTCTATCTGTGTTCAGTCAGTTTTCTATCTGTGTTCTATGTGTTCTATCTGTGTTCTATCTGTGTTCTATCTGTATTCTATCTGTGTTCTATCTGTGTTCTATCAGTGTTCTATCTGTATTCTATCTGTGTTCTATGTGTGTTCTATCTGTGTTCAGTCAGTTTTCTATCTGTGTTCTATGTGTTCTATCTGTGTTCTATCTGTGTTCTATCTGTGTTCTATCTGTATTCTATCTGTGTTCTATCTGTGTTCTATCAGTGTTCTATCTGTATTCTATCTGTGTTCTATGTGTTCTATCTGTGTTCTATCTGTGTTCTATCTGTGTTCTATCTGTGTTCTATCAGTTTTCTATCTGTATTCTATCTGTGTTCTATGTGTGTTCTATCTGTGTTCAGTCAGTTTTCTATCTGTGTTCTATCTGTGTTCTATCTGTGTTCTATCTGTATTCTATCTGTGTTCTATCTGTGTTCTATCAGTGTTCTATCTGTATTCTATCTGTGTTCTATGTGTTCTATCTGTGTTCTATCTGTGTTCTATCTGTGTTCTATCTGTGTTCTATCAGTGTTCTATCTGTATTCTATCTGTGTTCTATCTGTGTTCTATGTGTTCTATCTGTGTTCTATTAGTGTTCTATCTGTATTCTATCTGTTTTCTATCTGTGTTCTATGTGTGTTCTATCTGTGTTCTATGAGTTCTATCTGTGTTCTATCGGTTTTCTGTTTTCTATCTGTTTGGTTGCTTTTTTATTTGCTGTTGTTTAGTGTTCATGTCCTGCTGGTGTCAGCTGGTTTGTTTTGATATTTTTCCTCCATATCATTTTGTTTGTGTGACTGATGAGTTCTTCTTGTTGTTCAGTGTGGTCACATGCTTTTCCCCCAGGCTGGAATCTGTTTTGATTTGGAAGTATTTTTTCCCAGGGTGCAACAGTCAGTCAGTCAGTCAGTCAGTCATCAGTCAGTCAGTCAGTCAGTCATCAGTCAGTCATCAGTCAGTCAGTCAGAGGGCGTCTTTGACAGTGAGCTGCAGTGTTTCCCTTACAGAGACACACGAGCAAAAGTTGGTCAGTGTACAGAAACAGATCTAAATGGATCTCTGATGCGTCTGATGTCACATGTCTGTCATGTGGAGAAGCAGACAGCAGAGCAGCAGACTGAACTCAGTCCACAGAGGCCACATCCACACTAATATGTTTTCATTTTAAAACTCATAACTTTTGCTACGTTCACGCCTAGCTTCCACACTACTCCGGCGTTTCCGGACCCTAAAACGGAGACTTTTGAAAACGCTGCTGACCCCGTTTTAGTTAGTAACTCCGGGATCGTGTTTCAGTCCGGCTGGCGGAAACAGAGACTTTTGAAAACGATGAGCCCACGTTCGCTTCCTGATCGGCTCTTATCAGTCACGACGTGTCCTTCCCTGATTCGTCACGCCCCTATCACGTGACCCTTTTCCGGAAGAAAACGAACGACATCAGCCTTGACTACCAGTGGTTAATTCAACATGGACAACGAATTACAGGCCTTGCTGACTTTGTTGTCTATGCTAGCAGCTGCTGTGCAGTTAAATTCTGCATTTTATATTGCTTTTCTCCATTGCTGTTCTTCCTCTGTAGTATTTTCTGCAACTAAGCAACCAACCGCAGAGTAGACAATCTGCTTCCTGTTTACACCGGCACGCACATGCCCAGTGTACGTGAACGGTCATGTGATATGTGTTTTCAGGCGTGTTATTATGGACGGAGATTATTTCTGAAATTCTTTAAAACGAGAACGTATCAGTGTGGATGTGGCCTGAGTCTCCTCTCACTCTGCTGCAGACTCTGCTGTTAGTATCAGGATGTAAACAGAAACCTGATGACTCTTCTTCTGCTGCTCTGCACACTGTAACGGTAGGTCAGGTTGGTACCTTGTGGTATTTAAGTTGTTAGTGGAATGATTTAACTGATAACTCTGTTGCAGTGCTTCAGCACATAGAATTGAATTGAATAGAACTGAACTGAACACACGCTCTGTGGGTCTGGACAGGATCTGGACTCGTTTCCTTTGAATTTGAAACCAGAGGGATCAGGTGCTGTCATGACTGGGTTTGTTTTTGTTTTTGTGTCTTCACCCGCTCACCTTGTCTGTCAGACTCACCTTCAGTCCCACATGTGACTCCAGAGCGAGGCGTAAAGAAGTGAAGGGAAAGAACTTATTCTGTGGGAAATTAAAATGCAAATGCTGTTTGGTTTTTTTGTTTTTCCCCAAAAAGACAATCACACATCCAGTTTCACTTCATATTCAACAGAATCACTGCAGTGAGAATTTTGACAGGATTTTGTTGTTCTGTACTCTCCATGTTTAATTATTCTTTTTTCAGTTTGTCAGCTGATCCTCCTCCATGTAACTGAACGTCCCGCTTCACAGAAAATCACACACCCGTCTAATTCATTTAAAGTCACAGACCAAAAATCCACAAATGTGTAAATTGACACTTATATAAATACAATAACAGCTGAAAACCTGTAAAACAACATTTACTGAGCCGCAGGCGACGCAGTGAGATACACGGCTGCAGCATGCAGTCCTGCACATGCATCCACATGCATGCATGTGGACATGCACACACACACACACACACACACACACACACACACACACACACACTGTCAGAAAAACCAGTGTTTCTGCCTCTTCCTGCCTGTTGCAGCCCCTCCCTCGAGTTTTTCCTAGAAAATCCTCTTGCTGACCCCCCTTCCCCTCCCCCTCCACACACACACACACACACACACACATACCTCCACCCCTCCACACACACACACCTCCACCCCTCCTCCACCCCTCCTGCCATCAGCTCAATGCCGGGCCTTTGTCTGGTCGGCGGCCCACCCAGGAACCAGCACTCTGTCTACACACTTCCAGGAACTCCACCTGGCCTCTGACTCCTTAGGTGTGTGTGTGTGTGTGTGTGTGTGTGTGTGTGTGTGTGTGTGTGTGTGAGCTCACTTGTGAAGAATGCCATGCCCCACATTTTTCAGGAGCTCTGCCTCTTTTCAGTTCACTCTGTGTCTCCTTCACACTTCTCTCTGCTGGAGTCAGTGAGTTGCTTCATCTGTCTGCAACCTGGGGAATTAAAGTTAAGATGATAATTAAATACTCACAACATTAAAATAGATTAAAGATAATTCCTTCATTGTCTTTACCTGCACATTCCTACTCAGGGTCACGGGGGTCTGGAGCGTATCCCAGCATGCACTGGGTGGAAGGCGGGTCTGTGGAGCAGCTGAGGTCGGTGTTGATGGATTCTGTTTACAGGAGTTTCCCCGTGATGAGGAGGGAGCCCCGTCGCCCGGCAACGCCATCCCATCATCAACAATCAAGGTCAGAGATATCAGCTGCTTCACCAGAACAACAACAACAACAACAACAACAGCGAGCCGCCGGAGGGATGACCTGCTCAATAATTCAGAGTCTGACTAGAAACTGGAGAAGTGTGTTCCAGTCCGACTGACTGGAGGAAACCAGGAGAAAACAGACTGACTGACAGAACCTGAACTGAACACAACCACAGAGCCGCCAGAGGGCCAGAGGGCCAGAGGGCCAGAGAGCCAGAGGGCCAGACGGCCAGAGGGCCAGAGGGCCAGAGAGCCAGAGGGCCAGAGGGCCAGAGAGCCAGAGGGCCAGAGAGCCAGAGAGCCAGAGAGCCAGGAGCCAGAGGGCCAGAGAGCCAGAGGGCCAGAGGGCCAGAGAGCCAGAGAGCCAGGAGCCAGAGGGCCAGAGAGCCAGAGGGCCAGAGGGCCAGAGAGCCAGAGAGCCAGGAGCCAGAGAGCCAGAGAGCCAGAGAGCCAGAGGGCCAGAGGGCCAGAGAGCCAGAGAGCCAGGAGCCAGAGAGCCAGAGAGCCAGAGAGCCAGAGGGCCAGAGGGCCAGAGGGCCAGAGGGCCAGAGAGCCAGAGGGCCAGAGAGCCAGAGAGCCAGAGAGCCAGGAGCCAGAGGGCCAGAGAGCCAGAGGGCCAGAGGGCCAGAGAGCCAGAGAGCCAGGAGCCAGAGAGCCAGAGAGCCAGAGGGCCAGAGGGCCAGAGAGCCAGAGAGCCAGGAGCCAGAGAGCCAGAGAGCCAGAGAGCCAGAGGGCCAGAGGGCCAGAGAGCCAGAGAGCCAGGAGCCAGAGAGCCAGAGAGCCAGAGAGCCAGAGGGCCAGAGGGCCAGAGGGCCAGAGGACCAGGGAGCCAGAGGGCCAGAGGGCCAGAGAGCCAGAGAGCCAGAGGGCCAGAGGGCCAGAGGGCCAGAGGGCCAGAGAGCCAGAGAGGCTCTTCCACACAGAAAGACAACATGTCATGGTCCAACATGAAGAGTCGTCACTGCTGCAGACTTGGGGACTTTGTTGTTAGAGTTAGTGACTGACAGTCTGACAGTCTGTCAGTCTGTCAGACTGCCAGTCTGTCAGACTCATGGAGGCTTCAGAGACAGATCCAGCTGGTTCAGACTGAGCAGTGTTCAGGTGTTGAACTCCCAAAGCTGTCCATGCATCATGTTAACTTTCACTCTAATCCACTGATCCAAACCTGATCACATCGCTCCCAAACAGAGTGACCAGTGGAGCAAATATACTGAAATGCAAATCAGTGTAAGTAAGTAAGATTTGATCTATATAGCAGTGTTAAAAACACACAGTGCTGCACATAATAAAAGGGAGATACATACAGAGATCAGCTGACAAGCAAGAAACATAAACCTGCGATTATTGATCACTGATCATGCACTTGTGCACGCACACATGCACATGCACATGGACATGGACACAGAGATAGAGGAACAGACACACATAGACAAACATACATACATATTCATAAAGGCCACATGCATGCATACACACGGACACACGCCTATAAACATTATGCACATATGCATATATTGCCATGAACATACACACGTGCACACATACACTTACGCAACACATGTAAAATGATTGTAATGTGATGTAAATATTGTAATTTTTGTATGATCATGTCACACTTATGAGAATGTCACTATTTATTATCTGCTCAGTTAACTAATGTACTTTTGGTAATGATGAGATGTTATGACCATTTTTAAGTAGAAAAGCCTCACCAGGGACAGGAGTCACAAATTAGCCTTGGCTAGAAATCCCATATGCAACACATCTGTATCATGTTATTGTGACCTGTTACAATGTTTGTTTTGCATTGTCCCTGACAAATAAACTAATAAATAAATAAATAAAAAATATGAGACAAAAAAAGCAAAAACACAAACAAACCTCAGAGAAAGAAAGGCAGTCAGCAGCTCTAAAAGGCTAAGCTGTAAAAATGAGTTTGAGGCTTTGCTTAGAGCAAACAACAGATTGCTGTGTGTGTGTGTGTGTGTGTGTGTGTGTGTGTGTGTGTGTGTGTGTGTGTGTTTGGTGTTTATGTCGCCTGGGATCTGCTAGCTGTTAGCAGCCAGCAGCTAGGAAGAACACTGGGTGACAGTGATGAGGGTCACAAATAACATTTTGGAGGAATACACAGAATATCAATGGAAAAATGTTTTACTGACAATATTTTGCAAAAACTAAACGAACTAAGCAAAACTGATTCTTAATTTCTCAGGTCTTATGTCACTAAGCTGCATTTCAGTATGTGATGTCATCAGAAAGCTTTTCCTCCAGATCCTCAGATTTTTCATCAGGACAAACTGTTATTAGTACGTGACAAACATCAAGTTAACATAAGAATAAGAGATAAAAATCATTATGTACTACCAAAAATAAAAACTGAAATGGGAAGACGGACTTTTATTTTCAGAACTGTTAAATTATGGAATTCATTACAATAACTCACTCAAGAACAGTACGGCAGTTGGATTGTTGATTGCAAGATTTTTAGATTCAAATGTAGTTATCATCACACTGTTGTATTGCACTGTCAGCAGGTTTGTAGAGTATTGGTATTATATGTGAACACATGTAGATGAATATGTGTATATATGTAGGTCCATACAGGATATGTGCCAATGTATGTAGGTTATATGTGTGTAAGTATGCATGTATGTTTATGATATGTGTGTGTCATACATAATACAACACAATTATGTGTTGTATTGCTATGAATTATTGTATGCTTCAAAGAGATCCAAATCAAATCCAAATCAAATCAAAACTGAAACTCAAGGACTTGGACTTCCTTACCGGAACCCCATGTGTGACAAGGCAACTTCACCGAAATATACAGTAGGAGTGGCTGAACTGTGTGTGTGTGTGTTTGCGTGTGTGTGTGCGTGTGTGTGTGCGTGTGTGTGTGTTGCATAAGGACAGTCCTGCAGCTCTTCCCGTACATGGTGTTGGCGGAGTTGGCAGAGTTTACTGTTAGGTAACTGGATATTATTTCCTCTCACAGGTGATAAAAGATGATAGCGTGTGCTCAGGGACACACACACGCACTCTCACACACACACACACACACACACACACACACACACACACACACACACACACACAGGCTGACCTATACAGTATGGGTGTGGGAAGCCTGCAGGTTATTGAAGGAATAATGACTACTGGGGGAGTTTCTCCTCTCACACAGTTCACAGTTGTCCATATGAATCCAGATTCTCTTCTCTCTCTTCTTCTGCTGTCCTTCACACAGAGAACACACTCCTCTCTGCTGCGTTATATAAGCTGCACACATGGAGCTGCTGCAGTGTTGTGCAAGTGTATGTGGGCTGTGTGTGTGTGTGTGTGTGTGTGTGTGTGTGTGTGTGTGTGTGTGTGTGTGTGTGTGTTGGAGGTCAAGGTACATATGGCTGCATGCTCTGACATGCATATGTGCACAGTATACAACAGAGTGCAGGTATACTGTATGTGATGGAATGCATATGGTTATAGGTGTAAGTGTGTGTGTGTGTGTGTGTGTGTGTGTGTGTGTGTTTGTGTGTGTTTGTGTGTGTGTGTGTGTGTTTGTATGCAAGACCAACAGATAATGTGAATCCATGACAGAAAATATCTTCTACCAAGACAGCAGGACAGATAAAAAAAATAAATAAATAAATAAAATAAAATAAAAATAAAAATAAAAATAAATTAAAAAAATAAATACAAATACAAAAAATAAAATAAAAAAAATAAAAAATAAAAATAAAAACCTAGGAACTTATCATAAACAAAGACTTTCCCTCCTCTTGGCTGATAAGCTGAAACCAGGACTTCCACTGCTCAGCCTGCAGACCTGATCGGTCTGTGTATTGATCGACAGACATGAAGCTAATCAATACAGCGACAAGGAGAGAAGCCTGATGGAAACCTGAGCAGCGATAAGAAAACCTGTTTCCTCTCAGCTTGGTTCCATGTTTGTTACAGAGAGGAAAAACACAGCAGCCACTGAGGACCTGGATCACATGTTTACAGCTGCAGGACCATATATATATGGAGAATTATGTGAATAATAAGTCAGAAAATAATAATAAACTTTATTTTTGTAGTGCTGTTTAAAATGAGAACAGATAGTTTACTGTGTGTTTAGTTTATTGGGTTTATTTATATCAGGGACCATGTACAAAATACATTAATCTCATACAAAGAGAGAAGATGCTTTGTACCAGATTTAGCTGCTAGCTAATTTCCATCTGTAGTCCCTGGGCAGGCGAACAGAAACAATAAAACACATCTGTACTACAAATGGACCAACAACCTATTGACATCCATGCAGGCATGGGCAGACACACACACACACACACACACACACACTGTCTGAACTCCACCTCCACCCCCCTTTAACTGGGGGACATTGAACAATCAGAAACTGAAAAATGTTTTATAAATTGAAAGATTCTGTTTTGCATTGGAAATAGAAAGTATTTCCAGTACACACCAGGCTTTTGTCTCGCTAGCTCCCGCACCTGACCTGACTCTGTGGGGGCGACCACAGAATAGTGATCACTTTTCACTAATGTGTAGTAAATGAAACGACTAGTTAGTGAAATCAAAGTCCTATGTTGCAAACAGAATGGGCTTTTTTATGTTGTGGCCGTCCACAATGATATGAATCGATTAGAAGAAACATAATGGCTGACGCACAGACATGTCGATCATGGCTTTTTTTTTTTTTTCGAATAATAACGAGCAATTTCGGGTAGAAGAAATATCTGTTTCCATCGCATTATTTGTGCTTTCCCGGATAACGGATTCGGATTCGGGTCCATCCCTGCTGTATATGCTTACTGACTATTTGGCTGTTGTTTGTGTCTGTATATTGCACTGAATGCCACTTTACTGTTATTGTTTTATTGTTTTGCTTTTGTTATTTCACACCAATGTACGGAGCTACATTCCTCGTGTGTGCATAATGTACCTGGTGAAAATACATGTGAATCTGAATGTGGATCTCATCAAAGAGCAGCAGAGTTCAGACCGGTTCAGACCTGCTGTCAGGAGGAGATCTGCTGTCTGGATGATGAACAGCTGATGTTTCTGTGTGTTCTGCTCCTCTGCATCCTGTCATGTTGTGTTCAGATCTCAGTTTTCACTCAGCAGAGCAGCCAGTAGGAGAAGAGGATACAGAAACCAACAGAAACCAACAGAAACCAACATGGCGGCTGCCTGGTCATCAGACTGAGGCCGTTCAGCCTGATTCACTGGTTTCACCGTCCGTCCCCGTTCTCCTGAACTCGATATCTCAGGAACGCCTGGAGGGAATTTCTTCACATTTGGCACAAACGTCCACTTGGACTCAAGGATGAACTGATTAGAATTTGGTGGTCAAAGGTCAAAGGTCAAGGTCACTGTGACCTCACAAAAGATGTTTTTGGCCATAACTCAAGAATTCATACGCTAATTATGACAAAATTTAACACAAATGTCTAATAGGATAAAATGATGAAGTGATGACATTTTATATCCAAAAGTTCAAAGGTCAACTTCACTGTGACATCATAATGTTTTGCTTACCACTGTAGCTGAGAAAACGATCTTGGGTCATTCTACAAAACGGTGGAAGTGCTGTCACTCACTTTTGCAGACACCAAAATCCTTTAAGTTGACCTAATAATCACATTAATTATATATGTTCAATAAATAAAGACTGTCCTTGCAATGATAAAACAAAGTTTATTGGCGGAGGCATACAACTGTCAGTCTCCTTCACTGTGGAGGTGAAGGAGGAAGACCGGATGCTGCTGGAGTCGCTTCGCTGAAGCTGATTGGATGAGCGTCATGGCGTTTGGACCCGGGGGGGCGGGGCTTCCTCACGCGCTGAACGGACAGTTTCCACCCGGCTGACTGGCTGAGCTGCACTGTGAGATCTGACTGCTGAAACCCAACATACTGAGACATCAGTGAAAAAACACACAGATGATTGATTATTGTTGATTTGGATCCACTTTAGCTCCAGCAGACACAATCCAAGTGCAATGCATGCTGGGAGCATTTACACCCCGATATCATAACTTGCGTTTTTCCATTTTCAGAGCAGATCACAGTTTAATTCCAGGTAAACACATCGATGTTCCCTCCTGCTCCACCCGGCCCAGACAACAGAGAGCTGAGTGTCACACTGAGCCCCCGCCCCACACACACACACACACACACACACACACACACACACACCACACACACACACACACACACACACACACACA
>NW_027282197.1:0-7500 GCF_046629955.1 Centroberyx affinis | reverse complement strand
ACACACAGCATCCCCCCCCAGCCTCACTGTCAGCTGATGTTTCCGGGAAGCAGCGAGCATCAGTGTGGGAAATAGAGAGAGAGAGAGAGAGCGATCGAGGAAGAGGAGAGCGAGGGAGAGCGAGGGAGTCGAGGCTGAGCGGATGATGTCATGTGATTGGTGACTAAGCAGCTGATGACCTCACCCCCCTCCCTCAAACTGCTACGGGATTGGATGACTCAAAGAGTGAGCCGGGCTCGGCGGGCCAATGAGAGGAGGAGGCAGGGGATGGAGTGAGAGGGCGGGCGGTCGAGGCAGGGAGACACAGAGAGAGAGAGAGAGAGAGAGAGAGAGAGAGAGAGGAGGATGATGACATGTTGACACTTTCCCTCTCTGGGTTTAAAAAAAACAGATTGCTCATTACTTGTTACGCATTTCAAAAGTCATAATATTAATTTACGTATTATCAGTCCCTGGGAGCAGGAATTAGTTACTCTACTGTTCTGTTACTTATTACTCTCCGGGAGAAGTAATTAGTTACTGTTAAAAAAAAAAAGTAATTAGTTACTTTTCCGATCAGATCAGTCAGTGTCCAAACAGCGTCGATGTCTGATGTCGTCGTTTTCCTGGAGGAAATGAGACCGGCTCATCCTCTGCCTTTCTGTCAGAGCTGTCAATCAACGCCACGCCCCGCCCACCTGCCTCTCATGTTGACACAACAATGACATGACATCACAACATGTAAACACACACACACACACACACACAGTCAATGCTACGGGAAATAAGTGAAACACAATGGCAGAGAGACAATCCCTTCCATCTCCTGACCTTTGACCTCCTTCCTGTTGTTTGCCTAGTTGTGATTGAAGCAGATTCTACTGTGGAGCTCAGTGGAAGTCTCTCTATGTAAGAGAGTCACAGAAATGACTGAATGTGAATGTAAAAACTATAAGATAAGATGAGATGAAACTGTAATGAGAAACTGAGTCACTGCAGCAGCAAACAATAAGATGTAGATGTAATGTAAACCAGTGGTGGAAAGTAACACCAGTGGTGGAAAGTAACTAAGTACATTTACTCAAGTACTGTACTTAAGTACAAGTACATACTTGTACTTTACTTGAGTATTTCCATTTGATGCTACTTTATACTTCCACTCCACTACATTTCAGAGGGAAATATTGTACTTTCTACTCCACTACATTTATTTGACAGCTTTAGTTACTTTTCAGATGGAGATTTGACACAATGGATAATATAACAAGCTTTTAAAATACAACACATTGTTAAAGATGAAACCAGTGGTTTCCAACCTTTTGGCTTTTGACGTCTTACAAAAAGCAGTGTGTAGTCGGGTCACATTTCAGATGTCTATGAGTTGTTAACAGCTCCACCAAATAGTGATTTTTCCCTCTAAACCTCACATGGTTTAATTTCAATAAATGTTCAAATGATCCAATATTTCAGCAAAAATCAAAGATTAGAGGAAAAGTCCAAAAACTGAAAACAGATTTGTGTATCAGAACTTTGTTTTTTCTTCTTTCCTCTCCCATTAATCATCTCACGAGATTTATCTGGTGACCCTTTGTAGGGGCCCGACCCCTAGGTTGGGAACCACTGGACTAAACTAGCTAACTGTATATAAAGTAGTTCAAACTAGCTCCACCTCCAGCAGCTACAACAGTAACATGCTGCTTACACACTGATGCTTCAGTATTAATAATCTAATGATGTCATATATAATAAAATATCAGTCAGAGGGACCAAACCACTACTTTTACTTTAATACTTTAACTACATTTTGCTGCTAATAGTTATGTACTTTTACTTAAGTAGGATTTTTCATGCAGGAATTTTACTTGTAATGGAGTATTTTTACATTGCTGTATTGGTACTTTTACTTCAGTAGATCAGAGTACTTCTTCCACCACTGATGTAAACAAGAATACAGCAAATCAGGGAGGGCAAAAAGACCAGCAGGACTTATTCAGGCAAAGAAACACTGAGTGCAGAATATTTATGATATGAAAAACATACCCAAATATGAAGATGAAAGTATCTACTGTATATATGCGGTATAACAGTGTGACAGATATTGTTTTGGAAACAGACTGAAGGAGCGGCTGTTGGACTGTGAAACGTAACTCTGTGTCTTCTGCTTTCTGCTGACTCAGCTGCTGTGTTGTCAGGTAAACCAACACCTGACTCGGCTCTGCAGAGGGAATCTGGTTTGGTAAAACCCGATCCCTCTGAGGAACGTAAACCGCCTGAGCTCAGGAGAACAACAACAAATACATCTTCATGTTTGGGGAAAAATACCAGAAGCAAACGATCCAAATTTCCACGCTCCCCTCCCAGGTACTGTGTCTGTGGGCCCAAATCAACACATCAGCCAAGTGAAAAGAGCCGTAGAATATAATAGAATAGAATAGAATAGAATAGAGTATGGCTGACGGTGATACCGACCTGATGCTGTCATCTTGCTGTTCGCTCTGCTTCCCTCCAGCTCTTATTGATTTCTACCTATGGGAGACTAATCAATGCTAATGGATGCTAACAGCGCTGCATCACTGCTCTTTATCCACATGCCGTATCATCTGTCATGAAACCTGAACTTGTTATTCGTCCTCTGAATTTGGGTCGTTGCCACAGCAAGTAGTAACAGGATTATAGCATAAGGAAAACGGAATATAAATGAGAAAATAGCAGACAGAGGAAACACACAACTTACAGTTTCTACAGCATGGACTGCAGAGAGTGCAAAACAACAGCAGCAGGACTTGCTGAAGCAAAGAAATAACAAGTGTAGAATATACAAAAAAAAAATCTTGAATGGATAGAACGGTTATTCCCGTTCAAATCAATGTTCCTGGACGGTCGGCAGTGGGGGGACGGCCCATTATTCCGAAACCCCAATAGTCCGAAAAATGTCCCATTGGACAGAAAGTCCATTTGTCCGACAGCCCGTTATCCCGAAAACAAACGCCCATTGTTACCCCCAATACACACTCCCCCTGCAGTTAGAAAGATTCATGGCCTGCAATCAGTCGCCCTGCCTCCTAATGTTTCACACCCTCTTTCCCCGGTTGATTGGGAGCATCTGTGTATATATATACTGTATATGGCTGTCGGAACTGACGTCCGGTAACTTACCAACTACACCACTCTGCTGCTCCAAACATCAGACCATGTGCGTCCATGAAGAAAACATGAGCAGCTTGTTGTTCTTAGGGGATTCAGCCTCACTACCATCGTAATATCACTGCTGCATGGAACGCTGCAGAATTCCAACCAGAGAAGAAGGATTGTCAGAGTAAATATCCGACAGCCAGCTTCCTCCGTTGCACCCGGGAAGGTCCGATGACATCATTCTGCATAATACTTAGCGATATGCTTCTGTTTGTTTGAGAAACGATGGAAGATTTAGTGTGAACAGTGGACAGATAAAGAAAGATAAATTTGCCTCAGAGTAGATTAATTTCATTATAATTATTATTTGGAATGTTTGTTTAAATTATCTTTCTAACTGCAGGGGGAGTGTGTATTTTCGGAGCAATGGGCGTTTGTTTTCGGGATAACGGGCTGTCGGACAAATGGGCTTTCGGTCCAATGGGACATTTTTCGGACTATTGGGGTTTCGGAATAATGGGCTGTCGGAACAATAGCATGGCACCTGCAGCGGCGGCCATCTTGCTGTGACCCGTTGGACTAGCTTCTGTGTGAAGCGACTCACAGCAAGTCACTGAGCTGAGAGGTTTTACAGCAAGAATCAAAGCAGCTTCTCTGTCTCCTTGCTGCCATGGATTGCTAACATGCTAATGTTGACCAGAAGAGCTAGAGAGAGAAGTACGGTCTGTGATAAAGCTAACATTAGCCTCATCGCTAACGTTAGCTTTCAGTTGAGTTTTGACAGTTTGCTAACAGACTCATCTGCTCAGTTCTCACAGTGTGACAGACTTTAGAGCCTTAATGCCCAGACTGTGTTGTCACCATAGCAACTAATCTGTAAAATGAATCCCAATCACCATTTTATGGTGTACTAGCCAAATTACCATGACAAACAGTGGAAGGACCGTTCTGTCCATACAAGTTCTGTGCTAAAAATATATAGTCTGTGTATGTATGCAGTGTGATGTAGGTGTTAAGGTTAGGTGTTATAAAAGTATCACCATATGTGCAGTATTTAACACTAAGACTGATTCACTTCATTGTGCTGATTTAGAGGCTTATACTGTCAATAAACTTCCAGTCAATAAAGTTTCATCTTATCTCATTTAAATGGTAATCTGTGAGTTCCTTGTTTTTATCTAGTCTCCATCTTTGTCCCTCAGCCTCACTGTGGTGTTTCTGCACTGCTCTTCCCACAGATCACCTGTCAATCAAACAGTGTGGGCGGAGCTTGGATTCCCTGTTGCTGCAGTTTGAGTTTCTCTTTTCTATCGCTGCTCATGCTGACTACCCAGTTCTTCTTCTTCTGTTGATTCCAAACAAACCGGAAATGTAAAACGCATCGCAATGGAAAGGCTTTATGAACTGATATAGGTTGGATCACTGAGTTAGAGAGAGAGAGAGGTGCAGGACAGACAGAGAGGTAGAAGATAAATGTCTCAGATTATCACTTTAACAGTAGCAGGTTCTTCAGGGTGAGGTACTGTGTGAGGTTCTCCTGTGTGTTTCTGGCTCCCGGTGCAGGAACGTCAGTCAGCGGTGGACTGAAGTGGTTTCTGTCTGAGTTTAAAAGGGAAAGTTCTGTTTCTATATTCAGCTGCTCAGAGAAAAGAGAGAGAGATTTATTAAAACCCAGACAGACTTCTGGCCTGCCTGTGGTGAGGAGCTTTGCATTTCTGGCCGACATGGAGCGGAGCTGAGCCAGGGCATGGAGCACGCACACACACACACACACACACACACACACACACACACACACACACACACACACACAGAGTAAAAAACTGTCTGACCTGCGTTCAGACTGGCGGTGTGTGGTTTACAGTACAGCGGGCTAGACGTCTATCTGCTCAGACAGAACGGAGGGGAGGAGGAGGAGGAGGTGAAAGAGGTGATAGACTGGAGGAGGAGAGGAGGAGGAGGTGAAGGAGGGGAGGAGGAGGAGGAGGGGAGGAGGTTAAGGAGGGCAGCAGAAGTCTGGAACAGGAAGAAACCCTGGCTGGAGTCCTGACCCACTGACTTACTGGGAAAGTTCTGCTGCAGATGAACCTTAATACCCAGACCAGACCAGACCAGACCAGACTAAACCAGACCAGACCAGACCAGACCAGACCAGACTAAACCAGACCAGACCAGACCAGACCATAACCAGACTAAACCAAACCAGACCAGATTTTCCCACAGGCAGTGTTGTGCATGAATGCGAGCGCATTCATTGACCATGCTCTCATGTTTTTGGTGAACGGTGAACTGAACGTATCCGTTTGCAACTAATGAGCGTGAACGTGAACGTGAACGTGAACGTGAACGTGAACGTCGTTAACTCCCGCGAGAGTTAACGGCGCTCACGCTCTGTGTTTTACGGCACCCGAGGATTTACGGCACCCGGCACGGCTGGTGCAACTGGCAATTCAGACGCAGCTATACCGATACTGCTGAAGCCAGTTCATATGAATATTTGAAGGAGTTTTATGAACAAATCAGTACAGATTCCAACGGAAAAAATGGCACATTTTTATGCAAATTGTGCCCGCCGGGTCTGAAAAAACAAGTCCGAACGTCAGCCACATCGGCAACGAATTTGAACGACGCGTCGAGTCGAAGCATCCACGGTTCTTGGGAAATATCTGCGAGTGAAAGATGATCACAAGAAATCATTAACAAAGGGTTGACCACGAGCCAACAGCCACAAAGTTCCTCCACCCAAGTCAAACTCACAGCATTTTGTAAAGGACCGGTTAATTCATTTAGTTTGGGAAGTGGGCAGTGCCAATGACTGGGGGCTGGATGGATGGATGGTAGGAGGAGGTTCTATTGAAAAAGAATAGCTTGGAGCAGCTCATTTAAAAAAACAGAAGAAATGATAGTGAACTAGTTCATTTTTTGGAACTGTGAACTTAGTTCAAAATTCAAAACTGTGAACTATGAACGTGAACTAGTTCATTTTAATCTGTGTGAACTGAACTTTGAGCTAGCTCTTGTGAAGTGTGAACTTGCACAACACTGCCCACAGGTTACTGCCCACTCATTAAAGTTTCATCTGATCTCTCCTGCTCTCTCTTTACTCTCGGGGCAGAATCCCGTCTCTCTCCCTCCGCATGTGGAACTTTCAGCTGATCCAGTCTGCAGGAACCAACAGATTTCTACATTAAAAGGAGCAATAAATCATTTTTGTCCTGTCCCGTCACCGACAGACCATGATACAACCTGCAGGGGGTCGATCAACACCGATGATCTCCATGATCTCCTGCACCAACTCCCACGTAGATTTTAAGTTAAAAGTTTTAGGTTTTGGCTCTATGGTTCAGGCTGCAGGTCTAGGCCTTTGGTTTTAGTTTCTAGGTTTAGGGTCTGTGTTTTAGGGTTTAGTTTCAAGTTTTTTAAGTTCTGGGATTTAGGCTCTATGTCTGGGTTTTAGGTATGTTTTAAGCTCTATGTTCAAAGTTTCAGGTTCTAGATTTTAATTTAAAGGCTCTAGGTTTTAGGTTATGTATTTTGTATTTTAGGTTAAGGGGTCTAGGTTTTAGTTTCTAGGGTTTAGTTTTGGGTCCTTGGTTTTAAGTTCTAGGTTTAGTTTTCTATATGTTTTAGGTTTTAAATTCTGTGTTTAGATTCTATGTTTTAGGTTTTAGATTCTAGGTTTTAAGTTCTATCTTCTGGATTTTAAGCTCTATAGGTTGAAGTTGTACATTTTAGGTTCGTTCTACTTCCTAACATTGAGGTTCTGTATTTTAGGTGTCCCATCAGATGCTTGAGACAATAGCTGAGTGATTTAACGTGGAGGGACACTCCCTGTCGTTTTCCCAGGCCTCTCCCTCTCTCTCTCTCTCCTCAGTCTCGGTCTTCCTCTCTCGCCCGCTCTCTGCTCCCTCTCTTGTTTTTTTCCCAGTCTCTCCCTCAGTGTCTCTCTCCCTCTCTTCCCTTTCTCACAGCTCCCTGTCATGTGATACTGGGCACCCTGCCGGCTCCCACACACACACACACACACACACACACACACACACACACACACACACACACACACACACTCTCTCTCTCACACACAAACACACACACACACACACACCAAAAACTCCCGCAGGCTGTTTGGGAGACTTTGGAAAAGGAATCCTGAATGAAGGTACAACCCAAAAGGAAAGAAATCTCACACACACACACACACACACACACTCCCACACACACCCACACACACACACTAATTGTGTTTGTTTTTCCCAGTGAGCAGTGGAGTTCCCCACTGTCACAGCGTTAGAGGTTTGTTGTGTGCAGAACATCAGGCTGAGACAGTCTGCTGCTGGGAAACTCATGCAGGACAGCAGTAGTAGCAGTTGCAGTAGTAGTAAC
Organism: Centroberyx affinis; assembly: GCF_046629955.1. Taxonomy (NCBI): domain Eukaryota; kingdom Metazoa; phylum Chordata; class Actinopteri; order Beryciformes; family Berycidae; genus Centroberyx; species Centroberyx affinis. Next base: position 6 of record NW_027282197.1, on the reverse strand, counting down.
AGTAAT
>NW_027282196.1:15000-33277 GCF_046629955.1 Centroberyx affinis | reverse complement strand
CATGCATGTGTCATGTGTATGTATGTCCACACATATTCGTTTGCATGTACATGCATGTATTTATATCCATGCAAATCTGTATTTTTTTTTCGTTTTTTGTTCTGTATGTATGTGTATGTATATGCGTAGGTGAATTTGTTCATGTGCAGGTGTGTGTGTGTGTGTGTATGAATGTGTGTGTGTGTGTGTGTATGAATGTATGTGTGTGTGTGTGTGTGTGTGTGTGTGTGTATGTGTAAGTGACCACAATATGAATAAGCACACAGTAAAGACGTCAGTGTGTTCGGTGCTTTCCACTCCTATATTTTGGTCTGTGTGACATATCAGAAACGAAGAAGTATGGCTATGTTTATATTGTCTTGGAGTGTGTGTGTGTGTGTGTGTGTGTGCGTGTGTGTGTGTATTAGTCACCAACTGACCGATTAGTCTTAGCTAAGATGTGTCTGCAAACAACTCACCATGGAAAAATACAAGTGAAAACCCCCAAATGTCTACTTGTGCAATTTATTACGGTGTTAATCGTAATCGTTACGGTGTTAGAAGGCAGAACAACGAGGAACAAAAACAAGTCATTCCAGGAACAGTCTGAAGAGTCAAAGTGAAAATCCAAGTTTCCCAAATCCGACCCGGCGTGTGCAGCAGGCAGCGGGTCGACGAGACTCACCGCTGAGTATTGTGGAAGTTATCGTCTATTTTAAGAACTCCGCTTTAAAAATAGCATCGTTTTTAAAAGGATGTTGTCTTTTTGTATTTTTAAAATATTGTGCAACGAACGTCTGGAAATTATTTATTTTCCTGGAATAGATTTGTACCGTTTTAGAAGGAAAACTTGCATGCATCAGCAAAAGAAACGTTATTTTTTTTATTTATTTTTTTTTTTTTTTGCAAAAACAAAAAGCAGAAGGTATGAAAACACATTTCTCCTCCAAAAAGGAAAACTCTTCCGGAATGAAAAGTGTTTATTTTCACACTGATGGAAACACACTGTGGAAGTTAAGCAACAGGTTTTTATGGCCCAAAGGTTCATGAAACTCACATGAAGGAACACATCAACTTTCATTTCAAGTAAGGAAAACATTACAATCACACATTATATATACACAGGGATTTAATGGAGGGTAAACAGACAGAACCTGCTTTTTATTCTGCTTCCTCCATCAGTCACTTGTCTCAACAAGGTTCAAAGAGAAGGCTCCTATTTAATTTAATTTAATTTAACAGAACTCTGATCTATTCTAGAAAGTATTGTAATGTGAGCACTTTGAAATACAAAAATACTGCTTCCCAAAAGCAGAGAGGGAGAGGGAGAGAGAGAGAGAGAGGGGGGCGAGGGGGGGGAGGAGAGGTGTAGCTTCCGACCAACACTCCTCTTCACCTCTACTCCTCCTCGCTTACCGGATACACCGACCGCAACAGATGGGACCCCCCCCCCCCACCCCACATCCCACAAACACACACCCACCGCCACCCCTTAACCCCGTGCCCTCACACACACACACACACACACACACACACACACACACACACACACTTGCCGCCCCCCTATCCCGGCACATGCTGTCTCTTTTTCTTCAGGACGGCTTTAGACCCTCGTTGCCACAGCCAATTAGTCTGTCTGACTGCATCCTGGACTAATCAGCTCTGCACACACACACACACACACACACACACACACACACACACACACACACACACACACAAAACTGTCCTTACATAAGTCCTATTGTCCCTGCATGTGCGTGCATTATATGAATTTGTGTGTGTGTGTGTGTGTTTGTCTGTTTTGTGAACCATCAGCATGTGACCAATGGTGAGTCAGTGTGTCCAAGCCATAATGTGTTGTCCATTTGTGTGTGTGTATGTGTGTGTGTGTGTGTGTGTGTGTGTGTGTGTGCTGGTGTACGTGAATCTTCCCACTGACAAAACTGAATCACGGCCAAGACAAAGTGTGACATTTTGACGACCAATAAATTTGTCGGCTCACACTTACTTAACACTCCGTATTTCTGCGGCGTAAACTCATGGAAAAGACCGGGGGGGGGGGGGGGAGCTGGGGGAGTTATGGAGTGAAAAAACTGAAAACACACATGTGACGGTCAATCTGAGGACCGGGGGGTTATAAATAGCTCCGGCCTCGTTAAAAAAAAAAAACAGCTTTGAAGCCGACATGAAAGCTAACACGTGCGTTTCTCTCAGCTGTAGAAAGTGACTCGCAGACAGTGTGTGTGTGTGTGTGTGTGTGTGTGTGTGTGTGTGTGTGTGTGTGTGAGAGTCGGTTTCAGTCGACACAACAGACACAGAAAACAAGTCGACCACTTCAAACGCTCCGCTACCTTTAAGAAGTTGAAGTTGCAGTTTCGGTTTCTTTTCAACTTTGGCGGGTAGAAATATTCAGAAGAATAAACGTGGCATCAGATGGGAGGGTGTGGCGTTCAGAGGCAAAATGTCCAGAAAATATCCCAAAATATTCTTAAGTTTAGTTATTGACAGTATCTGGATTGGTCGTGATGTGGTAAGCCCCACCCATCTGGCGTTTCAAGTGGGTTAAAACAAATGCTGAGAAAGGTGAGCTTCATCCCCAAATGAGATCTGAAGCATTTGAAATAACTGACATTATAATAAATATGACATTATAACATATTACAGTGTTTAAACGAGAACTGGTTTGTATTTCAGTACAAATAAAGTAAACAACACATGCATTGTAAAGTGATCCTTGAGGACAATAATCCATTCTCTTTTCTTTTTTTTAAACTTTGGTTAAATTTCAGTTTTCCCTTTGTTTTCCCCCTCAGTAGTGTCAGTAGAGAAGAACAATTTTATTCCCCAAGTGATATACATACACCAAATTCTCCACAACACCTGTAGCCACCTGAGGCTCCGCAAGGGAAGATTTGAGACAATATAATTACTGAGTTGTACTTGAAAATTATATTCAAGAAAAAAAAATGCACGTGAGCAAATGTCATATTACAGAATTGCAGCGCTCACTCAAATCCTGACGACTTGCACATTAATTTTGTAAATCGTTTTCTGTGGCTTCAAATTTTATTAGACAGGATTTCTGAGTGTAAAGTTCCCAGGTGTTTTGATACAAATTTCCCTCCATACAGGCAGGTTATATTCCCTCTACCTGTGTGAACACACATCTTGCTTACAGTGTAATATTCTGCATCCATGCTGAAGCTTGGAAGAAAAGCCTGATTCTCTGTGTGTCTGCTGCTGTTATTTTGCACACTCTCATGATCACATACCTTTTCCATATGTTTTCAAACATATTACTTAACATGTTGTAGTGTTGAAACTGCCAGCTGCGTGTGTTCATACGGCCTCCATCTGCTCTATAAAGCAGATTATAAAGAATGTATTCTTTATAATTAATTTCTTGGCTGTATCCTCTTACTAGTTGCTGCTGCAGCAACACAAACCAGTTTCCCCACGAGGATCACTGAGGTTTCATCTAATCTAATCTAATCTCATTTCATCTTCTCATCCTCTACTGCAGGATAACTGTGACGTATTCTTTCATAACCCTGAAACCTGTCAAAATGTGCAGCGTGGCCTCGTGGGAAAGTTGCCAAAGCACAGCGCAACTTTCTTGATCAACATATTGACGCTCTAAAGTCAATCGATTGATAAAATCTGTCAGTCAAATTGCTCTCCGCCGGCGTTGTCGAGGCACACTGGCTGTTTCTGATCATGTTCAGCGGCCGCAGCCAGTAAAGTGACATTCATAGTGAAAGGGCTCAGTCAGCACTCAGACCACACACACACACACACACACGTACACACACACACACACACACAGCGATCTGACTTCCTCTGTGCAGGCCGCTGTCTCTCCGGGCTTCCTGTGTGTCTGACAGACCGGCGAAAAAATTCACTTTCACACACTTTCACTTCGCCTTCCTGCTCCGTCGCACGTGCCGAACGAGCGGAGAGAGGCTGGGAGAGAGAGAGAGAGAGAGAGAGGCTGGGAGAGAGAGAGAGAGAGAGAGAGAGAGAGAGAGAGAGAGAGAGAGAGAGAGAGAGAGAGGCTGGGAGAGAGAGAGAGCAGGAGAAACGGGAAGAGAAAATAGATGCTTCATTAAAACTTGATACTGTCACATTTGGCTTTGTTTTTTCTAAATTCTTTGGCTTTGTTTTTTCTAAATTCTCATTTATTTATCCAGGGAAGAGTTTTGCTCTTTTTTTCTGCTTCACATTCATTCAGTTCCACACATTCACACTGGGAGCTGACCAGTTCAGCCACAGTCTGCTACTGGTGGCCAATGGGCAGCTTCACCGGAGCAGCTGGGGGTCCAGTGCCTTGCTCAAGGGCAGCTCGACAAGTTGATTGGTTGGTATTATTTGCATGCAAATATGAAATGACAACATACAAACACATGCAAAGATAGGAAAAGTCCCATAAAACCTTCAAGGGGCTTGCTAGTGGGTTTCCATTAGTAAACAATAGATTAGATTAGATTAAACTTTATTGTCACTGCACAGAGAACAAATAGACAATGAAATGCACTTTCTGGCATCTAACCAGAAAGTGCAAAATAGTACTGGTGTAAATAAATATGAATATACAGTATGTACAGTGGAATGTATGTACAGTAGTGCAATTATTGTATGTAAAATATATAAATATGGGTATGGGATATAAAATATGGGTGTGGGAATGAATAAAAATAAACAAGAGTATATATAGTATGTACAGAGTATGTATTGTATGTACAGATGGGGCGTGCAAAAAAAAGTGTGCATATCAATAAATATGAATGTTTACACAGGAAGAATTCAGAAGTTGCTAGTTCACTTTACCCATCCAGGTTTTCACCAGGGATTGGAACCAGCTTCTGGTCACAAACCAGCTTTTTCCTGAACTTTAGTCCACTGCTGCTCCAGTTCTGTCTGTGACTGTGGAACCAAATCCAGATGAGTGTGAGTCTTCTACTGAGCAGCTGCAGGATCAGCTGGGAATGAAGTGCCTTGCTCAACGGCACTTCCACCTCCAGAGTGTCTCTTGTTGACTTCCCCGCCCAAATGTTCTCTCCTCAGGATTCAAACTGCAGAGTTTTCCACAAGAGAAACCTTGTTATAAAACAGGAGTGCATTAAAGTTAAACCATGCAGTGCTTCATTAAAGCTCAGCAGCATTGGGCTGGGTGTTACAGTCAGAAATAACTACTAACACTTAATTTGCCAAGTACAATAAATATACAGTAATTTGTCTTGCAGAGACACAACTGAGCAATTTTACATTTATTAGCCGTTTAAAAAAGCCGTCTAAATAGTTAAGAGCCGTCTAAGATAAAATTGGGCAGCATAGGGTTTTAAAAGTGAAAGTGTAGTAAACGTCTGTTCTATGGAAGTACATATGAACTTCTCTGGTAAATATTTTGATATGTACAGCTGTTTAAATATGCTTCTTTCCCCTTCTTTCTCCCATCTTTCCAGTCTCTCTATACTGTGACTGTCCAATAAAGCAGAAAATGCCAGAAAATAACCGTTATCAATGAAAAATGTAATACTGCTTGGTCTGAAACTTATCTGTACATAGACAAGAAGATCCTGGACTGTCTGTGAGCTAAAAGTGGGAACAGTCAGTGAAAACAGCCGACACAGTGACACGTGCCACAGGGGCGACAGGACCTCACATACAGGACAAAATGACAGTGCAAGGCAAGCGATACACAGTAGACTATACAGTACATACCACTCTGCAATATACATTCAGCATGTAATCACTATGTGCAGCCAGGCGGTGTGGCTGCTGTGCTGCAGGCTTCAGCTGGAGAGGAGGAGGAGTGCTGAGAGTCACAGTTTTAATTGCTTGAGACTTGATGCATGAAGAGAAGAGTTGAGACTCGACTTGACTTGTACTCTGATGACTTGAAAAGGTTTCTAAAATCTTGACTTGAGATCTTGTGTTTGTGTAAATGACTTAGATTGAAAGTGGTGAGATTTGTTCCAGCAGACGACTGAATTTAATTTCTGCTTTTCTGAATTTGTATGGAATTATTCAATTTATTGAAGTTGAAACTGATTATAGAAATCAAACTCATGATGCTCTTACCAACTTTTTATCCTATTAAAACCATATTGCATTGAAAAGTCCTAGATATTTAGTTTTCTTTAAGATATTAAATTGATACTGGACTCTTGATTTGTTCTGACTTGACTTGCTGTTCTACATTTAGACTTGGGACTTGACATTAATGACATGGACTTAGACTTGACTTGGTGATCTACATTTAGACTTGAGACTTGACTTGAAACTTGTGCCTCAAGACTTGAGACTGACTTGGGACTCGAGCAAAGTTGACTTGGTGACGTCTCTGGATCATGAAGTCATTATTAGTCCCTTTGACTAACATTTCAGTCTTGCGTTTCCTCCGGTGTGACATGATATACAAGTAAGAGACAGGAGTTTCTTTGCAGCTTTTGGTATCAGGGTTTGGGTCTATTCATGAAGTGAGAATGCACGGTGAATTCAAATTCAGCTCCTGCAGTTCAGTGTGAGTGTGAAAGTCTCCCAGCTGTAAGGAAACAGATTGAGAATTGAATTTGAAAACAGAACTGAATTCCATTAAATTCCATGATATTCCACTTCTAAGAGAGTTTGTCTCGACTCGCTAAACATTATGAATCAAAACATTATGAATCAAATAAAAGACAGTTCAACAAACCAAACACATTCAATCCATCACATGCTCTGCATCAAATACCACCTGAAAGGTTCCTTTAACATTTTATGATATTCATTATTGATATATACAGTTTAACACTATGTGTGATCTCAGGTATGTGGTAAGAAAAAACAAAAAAAAAACATGGAATTTCACAGAATTTCACTGAATTCCTGAAATTCCAATTCAATTCCAATTCTGTTCCCTGTAGGGTTTTTTTTCAAATTCGAATTCCTCAGCTGAATTGGAATTGATGAGTTCATTCATGAATTGACCCCGGCTCTGTCTTTTCCATGGAGTATACTTTTGCCTTTAATTTGGATCTAACTCTGTAACATCAAATCCTGTGAACTGCTAAATAATAAATGGGTCTGGATGCGTCACCATGCTGCTCTCTTCAAAACTTTCTTCTCTTTTTGGCTTCATATCAGGTGCAACTATTTCTTCATGTGTTTATGCTGGTAAATAAGAAACAAATCCCACAGTGATTTTGCGCTGGGGGAAGTGATGGGAAGGTTATGCAAAATTTGGATTGCAGCAGTTCAGCTGTGTGGCTGGAGGTTGGGTAACAGTGTGTGGAAAGTGAGTGAAGACACAGTGAAGATGTGCGAAAGACAACACATGTTGGGTTACAGTGTTGGCACACTGTTAAAGACAGGCTCTATATACACACACACACACACACACACACACACACACACACACACCACCCTACTCCAGTTCCTGCTCTGGACCCTTGACTTCCTGTCCCACAGGAAGTAGGTCAGTTGTCTGCTTTTGCGTGAGAAGAAGAAGGAACTCTGCCGGTGACGTTATTCTCACGCAGACAACTGAAATAACCACAGTTGTATTTTTGCCTTTTTCTCTCTCACACTCTCCATCTTCCCTAACCACAAGAAAGCAGAAGTATGTTTTAGAGAAGGTGTTGTGACTCATCGTCTGTTTGGCTCTCTGTCTAGCATCTCTCTGAGGATTAGTCAGTGTCCGTTATTTTTATTATCATACAAATTTTTAGTTTTGCTGTTTCTATGGAAAAATGTCAACCGCGGCAGACAACAAAAAAAAACAAGCAATGATGATAGCTAGCATAACAGTGACCAAATGCAGACACACAGTATATGATATGCAATTTCATATTCAGCTTCTCAAGTATGTATGATTTCACGTCAGTTTCTTTTCAGGAAAAACATTTGCACTAAAAGTTTGCAAACCATGTGTGTCCAGATCTGTATACCGTTATGTCATCTGCATAGCACAACAGCTCATGCTTTGCTAATTTGCTAACTGAGCTAAATGCTAAATTTATGCTAATCCCAGAGTTATGAGTCATTGAGGCAGCTGAAGCCTTGCTAATTGCTAATCAAGCTAAATGCTAAATTCATGCTAATCCCAGGGTTATGAGTCATTGAGGTAGCTAATGCTTTGCTAATTGCTAGTTGAGCTAAATGCTAAATTCATGCTAATCCTCACTGAGGAGGGTAATGAGTCATGGAGATGCTTCATAAAGACACACGTTGGTTAATCCGTGAGAAACAAATTAGGAAATTCCTCGGCAGCTGCCCCGTACGTCTTAATGTGCATGTATGTGTGTGTGTGTGTGTGTATGTGTGTGTGTGTGGGGGGGGAGATTGGGAAATAATCACCGCAGATTACATACATGCGCTCAGTCAACATGAATCATTTCAAATGCTAATCAGCATTTCGTTCTCATCAACGGTGACCAATGACGTAATGACTGAAACCGCCTGGCTTCAGTAAATTTTCCCACGAGCTGATTTCATATGGATATAGAGTTATTCATTTATTATTTATTCAGATACATTCAGTTCAAATACAGCCAAGTCAAGTTTTTTTATACAGCACTTTTAACAGGAGTGTCACACAAAGTGCTTTACAGTATGATAGACAGTGTGTTTTCCTTACACAGACGGACATGTAGTGTGTCAGATCATCATATGTAGTGAGAAAAGACCCACTAATTTTACTGTCCTGCTTTCCTTCTGGCTTTTTTTTGCAGGTACACTTGGCTGCTGAAATCTGACCTGAGCAAAGAGAGAACTACTTCATGGCAGCAAAGGGACGTTCCCTTCAAATAATAATAATAATCATGTTGTAATGGATTTTCCCTAACTTTTTTGATAGGCAGATAGACAGAAATAGTTTGTCAAGTAGACCAACTATCAAATACCATGAAAAAAGCTCAGTAGTTTTATTTGGCATGGTTTACTTTTGGCAATTGAAGTCAGACCTCAGCATAGAAATAAATGGTCCGTGTAAACAAGGGGAAGATCCCTTGAAATACCAACTAATCTTTCAATGTGGATAGTCCCTAACTTTCCGTGATCCGGAGAAAGAAACAATGTGGCAGATAGTTTGACTGTCAAATAGCGTGTAAATGGCTCGCTAATTTGACTTTCTTCCTTTCTTTTTCTCATGGCATGTTTTGCATGTAGTTCTGGCTGCTGAAGGCAGACCTCAGCACAGACAGAAATGCTGCATGTAAGCAAAAGGAAGATCCCTCCAAATACAAACTAATCCCCCCTGCAATCTGGGTAACTCTCCGGTATTCCTCATAGCTGTTCCGCAGGCTCTTCTGGGAACAAATTAAAGACTTTTCACTCAGCACTTTGCCCAGACCCGGCTGTGTGATCGTGCCTGTGGAGGCCCGGGTCAACTGGGGACGTATCTAGTGTTATGTGATGGCCACATAATTCATGAATCATCCCCACCTCAACATTTTGTGAAACACATTCGCACAGAATAGTGAAATTCACTGACATCACTGATTTACAATTCATCACTTCCTGATTTAGCAAAGCAAAAGTTGAGGTTTGTGCCAAAAATGCATCAAAAACTTTCCTGTACAGATTCCACTGCTGCCTCCATTTTTCCTGACAAGAGGAAGACAGACATCACAGCAGTGTTATCAGGTGAGCTCTGTCTTCACCAAAATGGTAGGAAGGTAATTTGCGTTGAAATTTTTGCTTCACAAATGACAGGCATGGCAGATTTGCACGGGATGAAATTCACTGACGAGCTCCACAGTTAATACAAACCACTAGACTTCCCCAGGTAATACTGAGCCCATAGTGAGGAGGTCTGTAAAGTAGTTTTCACCAGACATATTCAGTGATTTCAATCCTGTGTGGATCAAATTTATTTGTGATTATTACAATAACAGTAACAGTTACCAGGCCAGCAATCTGCTGGATTTCAGCAAACTCCCACATCCTCTGTCAGTTCCTCTATCCAGATTGATGGTGATTCATGAATTAAAAACAACATCAGGAATGGCAAATTCCAATCCTGACTTCAGCTGAGGTGTAAACAGCCCCATTCTGGTCTAAAAGGATTTTGACAAAGCAGATTCTGCCAATATATAAAAAATGAGTCTCACTTTTTTTCGCCTATTTACAATTATAAGTAAACATATTATTTTCTTTGTTCCATCAGCATACGTTTCCTCCGACCAGATTTCGGTGTTCCACTTGTTCAAACTGAAAGGTTTAATAAACATAAAGAAAGAGATTCACTTAAAAACAATTCAGCAGCATGACTATTTTTTTTTTTATATATATATTGTCAGAATCTGCTTTGTTGGCATTGCTTTATGTACCACCAATCTGTACCACCCTACTACCAAAGTTCACCGTCACTTTAACACCATGTAAGATGAACAACATGGATGTACAGATTATGTGAAGTCCTGTGTGTGCGTCTCCTGCAGGTTGCAGAACACAGACCTGGGCTAACGGGTCCTGTATCTAAACAAGCTACAGTTTGCCTTGAGCCAACTCTTGGCGTGGGATTAAGGCTAACAACAGGCTAACAAAGAGCCATGTGAGAGCCATTTAGCTTCATACTGCAGTGCAGATGTTTGTTGTGTCTGTTTTGTAATCTGTCAGGAGACAAAAAAACGTCAACCGCTGCAGCTTGAGGAACTAGACAGTTGCACACACCACATGCCAATCACTCACTGCTTTCTCCTTTTTTGGCCTCTGCAGGCCTCCATGCGCTGTGGTTGCCAGATCTGAGGGGAAAATCCCCCTTAAACGCAACCAGGCCACTGATGGAAAAATGGCTACCAGACCGGGGAAGAGGAAGGCAGGGGAGGAAGCGACACGTCGCTCTTTGATGGGGATGTCAATCCTAGTCTCTGCATGTGTGTGTGTGTGTGTGTGTGTATACTGTATGTCAGACTGTGTGTGCATGTGTGCTTGTATATATGTTTGTGTGTGAGCGTGCATGTGATTGTATACGTGTGTTTGCACGCCTTGTTGTCCGTCATACCGCCCGTGAGCAACCGCTGTTTACATACACAGGCACAGCGTCTGTGTGTGTGTGTGTGTGGCGGAGGGGTTGGAGAGGCTATGGGTCCGTGGGTTTCAGTGGTTAACCCCTAAATGTTTCTTTTTTTTTTTTCTTTTTTTTGTAGGGGGGGCATCAGGACTGGTGTGTGGGCACGTTCTGTACTTTATGGGCCCAATGAACAGGAACCAGAAGGAAAGGGTAGGAAGTAAAATGGGGAGGGGGAGGGGGGGGAGGGGTATGAGGGTGAGGGAGGGAGGAAGTAACTACCCCCCCAACACACACACACACACATGCACACACACCAGCCCCCCCCACCTCACCCCACCAGAAACACCCTCACACCACCGGGGGAGAAGAGACTGCTGGACCACAGAGACCACCCAGAGAGACGGAGGGAGAGGGAGACAGGCAGACAGACAGAGAGACAGACAGGGAGATATGAGACAGAGTGAGACAGAATTAGTGGAATCAGAAATAAAAGAAAGGTGGAAAAATAAGCAGAGAGACTAGAGAGAGAGAGAGAAATGAGAGACAGTGGGATAGACTCAGATGGAGAAAGATTAGATGAGACAGATGGAAGAAAAATAAAGAAAGAATAAAGAAAGTAAAAAAGAGTAGAGCAAAATAAACGAGACAGCAGAGATAGAATTAGATATATGTAGAATTAGAGACGGAAAGAAAGAAAGGAGGAAAGAAAGAAAAGAAAGAGAGAATATGCTGAATATAAATGAATAGATGAAAGAAAAAAGAAAGAATGTGATTGTGACAGCATTAGATGAATTAGATGGGACGGCCGGAAAGAAAAAGAAAGGAGGAATGAAAGGATTGAAGAATATGATGGAGAACGAGTGAAGGAATAATGGAAGAAAAAATAAAGGATATAAGAAAGAAACAATGTAGAGAGACGAGTAGATTGAAATAAATGAGACAGACATGAATGACATAGAATTAGATGAATGAGATGGAGGAAGTACTAAATGAGACAGAAAGAAAGAAGGAAAGAAAGAGAGAAAAAAGAAAGAAAGAGAGAAAAAAGAAAGAAAGAATGTGCGGAAGAAAAAGAATGTTGGAGCAAAGGAAAGACAAATGCACAAAAGAAATGAGACAGACACAAAGTGTGAACATAAAAAGGGAGAAAAAGAATGAAAAAATAGAAATATGAAGGAATTAATGAAAGGAAGAAAGAGAAACCACAAGAGCTAAAGAACGAAGGAATGAGCAGAGAGAAGTAGGGAGAAAGAAAGGAGAAAGTCAGGTAAACAGTGTTTCAGACAGACAGACAGACAGACAGACAGACAGACAGACAGACAATGTTTCAGACAGACAGACAGACAGTGTTTCAGACGGACAGACAGACAGACAGACAGATAGACAGACAGTGTTTCAGATAGACAGACAGACGGACAGACAGACAGACAGACAGATAGACAGACAGTGTTTCAGATAGACAGACAGACAGAGAGACAGTGTTTCAGACAGACAGACAGACAGACAGTCAGACAGACAGTGTTTCAGACAGACAGTGTTTGAGACAGACAGACAGACAGACAGACAGTGTTTCAGACAGACAGACAGACAGACAGACAGACAGACAGTGTTTCAGACAGACAGACAGACAGTGTTTCAGACAGACAGACAGACAGACAGACAGACAGACAGACAGACAGTGTTTCAGACAGACAGACAGACAGACAGTGTTTCAGACAGACAGACAGACAGACAGTGTTTGAGACAGACAGACAGACAGTGTTTCAGACAGACAGACAGACAGTCAGACAGACAGTGTTTCAGACAGACAGACAGACAGACTGACAGACAGACAGACAGTCAGACAGACAGACAGACAGACAGTGTTTCAGACAGACAGGCGGGCTGTCAGACAGACAGACAGACAGACAGTCAGACAGACAGTGTTTCAGACAGACAGACAGACAGACAGACAGACAGTGTTTCAGACAGACAGACAGACAGACAGACAGACAGACAGACAGTGTTTCAGACAGACAGACAGACAGACAGACAGACAGACAGACAGACAGTGTTTCAGACAGACAGGCGGGCTGTCAGGTCGGATAGTAAGATCACCGCTCTGACTTTCCTGTTTCCATGTGTTGTGTGTTGAAGTCCGACCAGATCACAGCGACGGAGGGAAGATCCCAGGAGGAAAAGCCTCAGCGCCGTTGTCTTTCATTTCAAACATCCTCAGCTCGTCCACGGCTAAAACAATGGAGGTCTGTCCCTCCATAAAGGCTGCATTCATTCAGACCCACTCACTGCTGTCGCTGGACGAAAGCCACGCATCACCGAAAAGTAAGCGTTTCAGGAAGGAAGACGAGACCGCGTGTTTTCTCATAGATGCTCATGTGTTTTTGAAATTATACAATGGGGTTGTCACAGGTATTAAAGGAAGGCACTGACTTCTTGGGAGTTTGGCCCGATGTTCTCCTTACCCAATATGTGACGAGAGGACTGGCGCCAAAATCATCTCTGTCTCCGGTAGATAGCTCTGTCTTTCTTTCTTTATTTTGCGTTAGCCTACAGTATGTTAAATAATTCATTATTGCATTAAAGTAATAATCCACGACACATCCGCGAATAATCCGCGACACAGACTAAGATGCACTTTATTGACCCCCTAGGGCAAATTCTGGAAGTTCATGAAAGCTTTTACATTTGCTGAAAAATTATGAAACTCAAACTTCATCATCAGAAAATCCAAGGAAAAAGGCGTTACAGTACCGCCCACACCGTTTGATTGACAGGCGATCTCCGGGAAGTGAAGCACAAAAACACCACATCAATGAATGCGTAGCACTACAGATGGATACAAAATAAAAAACACAGTTATTTAAGATTTATTTAAATTTCAATAAGCTAATTTAATGCATATAGCAAAGTGTAGGACTCCCTCTGTGGTTGTAGGTTAGGGTTAGTGTGGGCATTGATAGGGTGAGCAGGCCCTTTTTTAGAAATACTTTATTAAATGGTGCAGAATCTTGTACTCACCCCCTACAGCCACAGTCATAACTGTTTCCACTGGCTCGTGGTAACAGGCAGGGTTATCCACTGTCGACATTAGTATTTGCCTTTCATATTGGACCCCTTGCCTGCACCAACCACATTCATGGCATACAAATGAACACAACCACACACAAAATCAGTCTTTATGCTGATAACGTACTTCTTTATATACAAAATCCACACCTGTCCCTGTACCACATACTGTCAGTTATAATTATTATTACCTTCTGAAACTCTCTGAAATGACTCCTACCTCCAACCCCTACCCCCACATAGACAACCTCCCCACCTTTGTAAGCTACTCATGCTACTCTGAAGTTTTCTTGTTCTGGCCAAAAAATGCACACCTTTGACTTTCTATCAAGGCAAAGAGCAGCTACTTCAAAGAATGTAAAATATAAGATGGTTTTGATTTGTTAAAATTTTTTTTGCTCACTCCATTTTTGTTATTTCATAGTTTTGATGTCTTTACTATTATTCTAAAATGTGAAAAAGATGCGTGTGTCCAAACTTTTGAAGGTAGGTACTGTATATATGTCTGGGTATGTGCATATGGTGAATGTGCATGTGTCCATATGTGTGTTTTCTGTGTGTGTGTGTATGTGCGCGTGCGCATGTGTGTATGTATGGGTCTGTCTCCATGTGTCTATGTGTTTATTGTGTGTGCCAGTGTGTGTGTGTGTGTGTGTGTGTGTGTGTGTGTGTGGGTAGATCACAGAGCTCTGTGTTCACTACATCAGTGTTAGCAGTGTGTGTGTGGTTTCCTCCTCCTTCACCGCTGCCTCCTCCACTCAGCCTCACGTCTCTTCTCTCTCTCTCTCCAGCATCATTAAAGCTTGTTTTACCGGAGAGTTCTTGTCGAGTCCGTCTGTCGCTTGACCATCTGAGGCCTCGTTTGAATCAGTTCAGACTTTCATTCAACTCTATGGATCCTGGATATGAAAGTATAGCCAGCAGAAGTGACCACAACATAGTAGGATGAGACAGTGAAGAAAAACACAACATAAATTAGAGCCAATATTGTCTTTTTATTCAAGTTATATCAGATATCATCACCTCTGATGTGATGGAGAAAAAGGCAAGAAAACAGGCTAGAAAACATGAAACATGAGATTAGAGTTTCTTTGCACATTTTATTTATTCATTTAATTGCTCAATAATGTTTTTTGTGAATTAATTTTTAATTTAAAGGCCTAATGTATCCCAGAGTTTCCCTGTCATTGAATAGGTGTGGTGGGTCTCCCTGCCTTAAAGAGCTGCTGGCACTAAAATAATTTCATCAGTCTGGGTTTCAATGGAGAGTTTTAGTGTCCCATGATGGTCTAAATGCTGTTTCAGAGGTTTCTCCATCCTGACAAGAAATAGATTCTAGGGGAAAACGCCAGATAGTTTTCATTTTTAGGCATGAAAATTGTCAAATTTAAATATACTCAATATCAGCACAAAATATTGGCTATCAGCAGCTTTATTACAAAAAATATTTGTATCGGCATCAGCTTTCAAAAACTGATTTCAGTCAAAATAAATACAGTATAAACAAGAATAAAGCATGTGGTGGTTATAGAAAGATTAGAATATGTTAAGGAGAATGCATGAAAGAAAACCATGGGGGGGAAACCATACATTATATTAGAGCATTTTGACGGTGTACAAAAGAACAGCAGAAAATGTGCGATATGAAAACACCAAAAATATTAAATGTATGCAGCATGAAATAGATGGAAAAATAATACAAATATCAACAAACGCAATATATAACAATGCATCTCATGCCTGAAAAGTGAATGTGAAACAGTTCTTCATCTGTGGCCTATATCTCTGTGGAGTGGATTTGTTTCACTGTCTGATCAGGTTCAGTCTGGCACCCTGAAATCCAGCTGCTGCCAAGGCCTTAGGCAGAAAACTGATGCTAGGGTGTGTGTGTGTGTGTGTGTGTGTGTGTGTGTGTGTACATATACCATAAGTGTTGTGTGTTTTTCTGTAAATGCATTTTTGTATAGACATGTGTGTGACTGTGTGTGTGCGTGTGTGTGTCTGTTTGTGTGTGTGTGTGTGTGGTTTCCTGGAAGTGTATTTGGGTACTTGTATGTCCGAGAATATGTCTACATGTCTATGTCTATGTCTTTGTGTGTGTGTGTGTGTGTGTGTGTGTGTGTGTGTGTGTACCTACTGTAAATGTATGTTTATGTTTGTGTTTTTCTGTTTGTATTCTGTGTGTGCGTTTATTAGTGTTTTCTTGCATAGACATGTTTGTGTATATATATAGGCATAGGTGTATGTCTGTATGCCTGTGTGTTTACACAGATCTTTTCATGTGTACATCTGTGTACATGTGTGTGTGTGTGTGTGTGTGTGTGAGTGTGTGTGTGTTTGCCAGCGTTGACACTTGTAGTTGATGCTAAAGGAGGTTCCGGACCTGCAGGGCTTCAGGTCGACTTTCAGGTGCCAAAAACCACGAGGGCAAAATCAACTTAAACATGCTGTGAGAGAGCTGATTGGTCGGTTTCATTCCCTTTGATGAGAGGAAAACAACACAGAGAGCAGCAATCCTTCCTGTTGCTTTAAAGCAATTATCCCTGTCATTTTCATATAAACAGAATAAACAAACTAACAGGTTGTTTTTTTTTTACCTTTTTTTTGTCTTAAGAGCACAGATGCTTCATGAATAGCTTATTTAAATCTTTTTATCTAGCATTTAACCTTATTGCATTTAATCTTATTTTATTTTTAAACAAGCTGTAGACCTAGTTGCTATTGCACACACACTTTAACAAAGGACTGATGGACTCTTAGTCCTTAGTCCTCTTAGTGCTTTATATCTCATTGCAACTTTATTATGATGACATCTACTGTATGTTATATGTATGTATGTCTTTTATTTATTTATTTCATGTTGTGTATTGGTTGTGTTGACTACTGTTTGCAAACCAAATTGCCCCTCGGGGACAATAAAGACTATCCAATACAATCCATTCCAATCCAATTTTGAGTTTATTCCAGTATGTAAGCATACAGAAATGCAATAAAAAAGATGTAAAAAAAAATACCAAAAAGAGAACATAAACACAAACAAAATTGCAGATTACAAATGAATTATACAACATGGATGACTATTAATTGTCCATGCATGCCAGATCAGTCCGTGCCATTTAAAAGTAATAATTCTCGTACAATTTCAGCACTAGAACTGTTAGCACTAGGAAACTTTTTGAATTCAGCTGCTAGAGTTTTCCATCAGGAGCGTGGTGGAAACCCTGCTTCAAGTCCAGCTCAGGACGAGTCATTGTGTCCCCCCCCCCCCCAGCGCCCCCAGCCCCCTTCCCTCTCACATCTCCCTTCTCCCGACTTTCCTGTCACTCCTCACTGTCTGATACAAAAAGCAGAAATGCCTTAAAAAGAGAGAAACAGAGGAAGAGGAAGGAACGAGGGAGCAAGAGGAGGAGGGAAGGTGGAGAGCTGGAAAGTCCCATAATGCATCAGGTCACTTACTTCCACATGTCTGTCTGCCTGCCTGACTCAGACTGCTATCATACAGACTAGACACAGGTCAGGTGATATATGCACACACACACACGCACACACACACACACACACAAACAGAATACACATGCACTCACACAGCACATGCAGAATATAGACACATGCATCATCACCATGCAGCGAGCCGGCCGACTTTTTCCTCAAACAACTTAATAAGCCGGCTGTAAACACGTTTGTGATCTCAGGAAAGTAGTTCTGTAGCACAGAAAATAGTCCCCGGCGTAATGAAGAATTTGTTCCCATTTGAATTTGATTTGGTAATAACTACAACAGCCTGACTTTTCATGGTAACAGTTAGCGATTTTTAAAATGTAAACTATGTCTTTGTGAGCTGGATTTCAAAGTTTTTAGCTTACAATTGGAGCCAATGACTTCCGGGTTGACAGCTAAAAACGGAACGTGGGAAGTCAGAAAGTAACGGGAGGAGAGCAAACGCTTTGTTGATTTTGTTATTTTCATAGGATTTGTTGATGGAAACAAAACACTGGCCTTATCCTTTACAGGCCCACACCAAGTTGTTGGTGTGTTTACCTGATAGGTGACAAGAACCTAGAAACCAACACAATTCATGTGTGGATCACTGGCTCTGGTGCTTCATGCTAACACTTTAGCACACACTATGTTGAGTGACAGTAGGCTCCATGCTAACACTTAAGCATACACTAATAAAGCTTTCTGATGAAGCACCATTGAATGGAACTGCATGCAGATGGATACATGCACAGCAGA
>NW_027282196.1:0-10000 GCF_046629955.1 Centroberyx affinis | reverse complement strand
AGAAATGCAATTTTTAACCCCCCCACTCCCCCCCACCCCCCCTGTCTGACTCACCGCTCAGGGTTTCTCAACGTTTCAGTGGTGAAAGCTGCACTGGGCCCAGGTTTCATGATGTAGAAATTCAGCCGTCCCTCCCCGCTGACTGACACGCCGTAGATACATTCACCCAGGTTTTACCCCGGGTGAAATCTCGTTTGAAATCTGGGTGGACACTCCTCCACCCACGAGGAGAAGAGGCGAGAAATCAAAAAAAATCCACCCTAAAAATCTGTGATGTGTAACTTTGATAGTGTGATCCTCTGTGATCTGTTGCTCCGGTAGAGGAGACTGGAGAATTGTGTTTTTTCTCTCTCTCTTTACGGACACTCCTCCACCCAAGAAGCGAGAAATCGAAACTTAAAGGAAAAAAATCCACCCTAAAAATCTGTAACTTTGTGATTCTCTTGTTATCTTGTTGCTTCGGTAGAGGAGACTGGAGAGATTTGTGTGTTTTTTTTCTCTCTCTCTCTCTCCATTCACTGCCATTGTCTGGAGGAACTGTCTGAAAATCACTTCTAGCACATAAAGGAACGCCGACAAAGCAGATTCTCACTATATATAAAAAAAAAACGAGTCAGCGAGTCAAGTTTCCTTTTCTTTTGGAAAAAAATAATTGCTACAAACCATTGCAAAGTAGCACAACACAATATGAAATGGGAAAAAAATTTGCTCTAGTGAAGAGTGGGACTATAAAACTCTAAATACGCTCTACCTGTCATATGTTTATTTCAGTTTCTAAACGTGCTGGTACTGTCAATCTAATTATTTGAATTACTGAAGGGATCCTATTTTTATTTTGTCTTTTGTATTTTTATTTACTTTTTTTACAACTTGTTTTTTTTGTGAGGATATGTTGTCATGTCATCATATTGTTGTGTGTGTTATGTGTATTATTTGCCTGTAATAAAAAAAAAAAAAAAAAAAAAAAAACGAGTCATTTTGCTGCATTTTGATTTTTTTTTTTTTTTAATGAATCACTTTCCTTATGTTATTAAACCAACAAGAGTAACACTGAAATCCGGTCTGAAGAATTGGGTTGTGTCTCTTCCTCTGTTGCTCCGGTAGAGGAGACTGGAGATTTGTGTGTTTTTTTTCTCTCTCCATTCACTGCCATTGTCTGGAGGAACTGTCTGAAAATCACTTCTAGTACATAAAGGTGCTATCAGAGTTCAGCAGAGATTTAACAGCTATTGGTGTGTTTTTCTTCTTGGTGGATAACCGGCCAATCGTAGACGAGGTGACGTCACCTCCAGATGTTTCCAGCAGCTCCAGTGGAGTCTGATATGAGAAAATGTTTCAGGATGTAAAACCTCAGCTCAGGTAAACGTCAGGTTTTGGTGTCAGTCCCTCAGAATCAAAGAGCGAGGGCTTCTTTCTAGAGCCGCCATTTTGCACCGAGAGACGTTCAACAATCACACAGGGAGAAATCCATCGTAGAAGAGGAGAGAGACCAGTTTCTCCACCCACAGGAGCAGGAGAGAGACCAGAATGCACTGCAGCAGAGAGACTGGGGTTTGAGGAAGGAGCGTGACTCACATCACCTTTACTGTACTTGGCAATCAAAGTGTCTTTAGATGATGAGATTTGAACACACACGTCCTTCAGTGAAACTAAAAGCGTTATGCATGGGCGTAGAAAAGTTGGGGATCAACTGTTCGCATTCTGTGATGGATGCCGTGTCGTAACCCATGGCAACAGCAGAGCCGTCAGTGGGCGGCGGTTCCACGGCTGACGGCGAGGAATCTGAGCTGAACTTCTGGGGAAAAACGTTGCAGATTAACTAGAACTGAACGCACCTTCCACACCCAAATGCAGAGCAGGGTTCACCTCCACCTCCGCCTGCCCTGTGTGTGTGTGTGTGTGTGTGTGTGTGTGTGTGTGTGTGTGTGTGTGTGTGTGTTCCTCTGTCTGTCTGCCTTCTTAAACAATGTATATGAGTCAGTTCTCGAGACATTCTCAAACTTTTTCAAATAAGTTCATTTCGAAATTTGTGTGAAGTTCAGTTTATTGTTGGCCAACAAATGATAAATTATTTGGTTTCTCCGTACGTTTCTTTGCATGTTTATAATAATAATAATAATAAACTTTTCAAAACAAAGTCACAAAGTGCTTTACATGGGTGCAACAGGATATTTCATGACTGAGGCAAATAAAATCAGGCAATTAAAATAGTACAGAAATAAAATGGAATAGAATAAAAAACCCCAACAATAGAGACAATAACAATAATAATAATAAAACAAATAATGTTTGTTCGTCTGTATGTTACATCTCTTTGGGGGAGTAGTGATGCGTCTCACCGCTGCGTTCCTGCTAGGGCTGTAGTCAAGACCGCCTTGGTCGAGTCCAAGTCCAGATCGAGTCATTGGTGAATCAAGTCTGATTCAAGACCAAGACCGAGGGGGGTCGAGACCGAGTCGAGACCAAGACCGCAAAACTACGAGTCCAATTCGAGACCAAAACCATAGCAATGTGTTATCCAAGGCTACCATTGTATTTATTGACTAAAATAGCATATTTTTGTTTATTGCCTAAAATAGAAGCAAGGTTTCTAAAGACATTTCAACTAAATTAGCATGTTTTGAGGACAGAATTAACTGTAGGCAGCTTGTTTATGTTCATAACATACAATACTTTCACCTTTACTTAACTAGAAGTGGATTCATCTATTTCACCTACTTTTTCTCACTGCTCCACAACCACATGCTGCTCTCAGCTCTGTGTGACTGAAAATATTCTTACCTGTAATTTAAGAAGGTGAAGACGAAGGAAAAAAGACAGAGAAAGACAGAGCGAGAGCAGGAGTAACGTTACATATGGACATGCTGAGTTTTTTTTTTTTTTTTTTTTTTTAATCAAAACGAAGTCATTGGTTGGGTAGTTGGCATATCACCAATCAGCAGTCACTAAACCTTTCAGTGGGCGCATAACTTTATCAACTGTGAAAATCGTACCATTCGCTGCTGGTCACTTTCTTAGAAGAGATTATAATTATAAAAACAATAATATTATAATAGACCGATTCAAGTCCGAGTCATATTAACTATGAGTCCGAGACGAGACCAAGACTGGACTCGAGTACTACAGCCCTGGTTCCTGCTTTTTCCAAAAAAATGACACTGACTGAACTGAGGGGGGCGCTACAGGTGAAGGTCCAAACCAGGGGCGCGTTCAATCGCCCCAACACACAGCAAACAGAACGTTTAAAAGGAAACGGTGGTGCGTTGAACGTCCTGTTGCCAAGCGTTTGTTACGGGTCGTTAACAGCTCAGAAGGCGTCTTGAAGAATTCCTCATGCCAAGTGTGGATCTATGTGACATAGCGTTTGTACACAGCCAATGAAAATGCAGAATCAAACGTACCTCAAAAGCAGTTGCGAAACGTTGGCAGCAAATATATCGTTCAACCCAGAAAACGTTTTGCACCGTAGCAAAATGGTGCAAGCTTTGAGCAAGGCCGAGGTGACGTCCTCGTTACTGATTGGCTGAGACAGAGACTGCATCATCGATGGGGAACTCTGACATGTTTACTGCTGCCTTGTGTCATTTAGTTTCATTGGTGCAAACAATGAAAACACTGAAGAGTGAGGGAAGATAATGCAGTGTGGAGATGAGATGAATCAAGTTAAAAATGTTTATCTTTCATAGAGGGACCCACTAGAAAAAGGTCTGCGACCCATTTCGAGGGTCCCGACCCACATTTTAAGAAACACAGGTCTATATTCAGATCAGTAGGTAGACTGTCTCCATTCCCTCCATCTTTTCCTCCCTCCATCCCTCTCTCTCTCTCCTCCTAAATCCCTCCATCCTTACATCTCCTTCAGTGTTTACATCAAAAAACTGCAACTTCAAACAGGTTGGAGATACTACTTTTTATTCTTTCTTTCTTTCTTTCTTTCTAGCTTATTTTTGTCCATCCATTTTCTTTTTTCCTTCTTTCGTCTTCCTACCTTCCTTCATTCCTTCCCTCATTTCTTTCAACTTGCTTTCTTTCATAGTACCTTCCTCCCTTCCTTCCTTCCTTCCTTCCTTCCTTCCTTCCTCCTCTCCTCTGTTGCTTTCCCTCTTTCTTCCTCTCTTTGTTGTGTCTTCTTGGTGAACGACAACAGAGAGCTCGTCCTTTCATCCCTCAGTGGTCGTAGAGGAGGAAGAGGAAGATGAAGAGGAGGAAGATGAAGAGGAGGAGGAGGAGGAGGAGGAGGAGAGGAAGGCCTGTTTGAAGTTGGCGTCCGTCCCAAAAACAACGGGCACACCTGGAGACCAAATTGTAAGTGTTGTCCTCTGGTGACACACACACACACACACACACACACACTCCTACTCATTCTCTCTCTCTCTCTCACACACACACACACACACACACACACACACACACACTTCCGTCCGTACATCAAAGCATCATGACTACAGGGCTCAGAGAGACTAAATACCGTTTACCTTCAACTCTACTGACGGATCGGCTTCCTCTGCACTCACACACTGCCGGAACACACACACACACACACACACACACACACACACACAGTAAGCACGCACATACACTAATAACACTTGGTGACAATATGTTTTTCAACTGCGCGTCACTCCAGTCCAAGAAACAAGTGTATAAGCTGTGTGTGTGTGTGTGTGTGTGTGTGTGTGTGTGTGTATCTCCATGTCACCTCATACATACACACATTTGACAGCGAGGTGTCCAGTTCCTCTTGTCGGGGTCGAAGGTCACAGTGTGGGTGTTGTGTACCGCTATACCTTGACTCACCTGACAGCGCTCAGCTTACCTGTGTTTACATCTCTGTGTGTGTGTGTGTGTGTGTGTGCGTGCGTGTGTGTGTGTGTGTGTATGCGTGTGTGTGTGTGTGTGTGTGTGTGTCTATTTTGTAGTGTTACCATGTCATGTTTACTGTCTCCAGATTGGGTAAAATTCGCACCACTGATATAAAAACTTTATTATTTCAGAATCTCTATTGAATTTCTGTATGTCATTCTCAATATTACAATCAGAAGTTTGTATTATTTTAGAATTGAGACCCGGTACTTGATCTGGTGTCTGTGCCAAAATCCTCATGCTATCATCTAGGGTGTAAGCGTGTGTGTGTGTGTGTGTGTGTGTGTGTGTGTGTGTGTGTGTGTGTGTGTGTGTGTGTGTGTGTGTGTGTGAGAGAGAGAGACGCACAGCTAGTGTCCGTCTCTGTTCAAATGAGCCTGAGCCTGAACAAATATGCAAAGTACTTTCTTATTACACTGTGCTTAATATGGTAAAGTATGGTAACTGGGGCTTGATCAATATTGTTTATTGTTTACGGTAACACTTTACAATAAGTGTCACTAAGTTAAGGGTTAGTTAATGCTTAATAAACATTAAATAACCCTTAATTAACAGTTAACTAATGTGTAATTTACTAATGGTGTTCATGTTAACTAAGGTATTAATTTATACATTATTAGTTTATGACTATTAAATAATGTATAAATTAATACCTTGGTTAACATGAACACCATTAGTAAATGATTACCAGACACATTAGTTAACTGTTAATTTAATTAATATACACTTATTGTAAAGTGTTAACTTGTTTACTTATTGCTTATTGCTTATTTGGATGCCCATTAGTTGTTACCAAGGTAACAGCTACTCTTCCTGGGGTCCAAATAAATATGTGTGTCCGATTCTAAATATGGTGATATGGGTTTTAGGTTTAGACTTGTGACCAATAGCCGATGCTTTGTACTGATATTCATTATCTTAAAAAGAAATTGCAAGTATTCGGTGTTTCCTCCATATTTTTTTTTTCTTGGCTTGATGGAAAAACCTTCAAAAAACTGCATTTAGACCATGATGGGACACTAAATAATCCACTGAAATAATAATAATAATGACACTAATACTCATAATGTTGCATTAGAATCAACTCAGGTTAAGAGTTTCTCATAAATAATCAGTAGTATTGATCAATTCTAATATGTAAAAAATATGTAATCAATCAAACTGCTCGGCTCCATATATCAACAAACTGCTACATCGTCCGTGTGTGTGTGTGTGTGTGTGTGTGTGTGTGTTCAGTCTGCTGTACATCTGTGAGATCCTGTTACGTTTTGACCTGTATCTAGTGTGTCAGTCCTGTATTGTGTCACTGTCCTGAAATGTGTCATGTTATGTGACCAGCTAACCGGGTCACATGACTGCTGCACCCGTTGAACTTGGCCAATGAGGGTGATTCTAATTGAGAAATTTAATAAATCTGGTAATATGGTGACGATAATATGAGATTGTGCAAGTTTAATGAGGCTGCAGCAAACAGTGACAGGATACAACGAAGAAAATCAGGAAGGGGCAAAAAAAGGGATTAAAGGAATAAACACTCAACTGACAATTTCAACACAGGGTTTACAGATCTACCCAAGGCTTTCACCACAACATCACAAGTTAAAATCTGGCTCATGACTTTTGTCACATGCCACCCCTCTCTGTTTCCCATCACTCCTCTCTGTCCACTGGAAAGAGGCTTTACAGTTGCATCACAAATCTCCTATCAACCCACATCTGGCTCAATCATATGAGATCCACTGGAGAATTACCTGTGCCCAAATAAAGTCTAAATTAGGGTGACCACATTTTCAAACCCCCAAAGCGGGACCCTTAAGTGTCCTGCACGTTCATGCACGCACACATGTATGCGCTTATGCACGCACCATAGACGTTTTCATCAGGATGGGGGACAATTATTTCAGTGAGTATTTCATTATTTAGTGACTGCCCCTTTCAACACCATGGACAGCGCTTCAGCAAACGAAAAATGATGTTTTGTCTCCAAAAATCCACCAAAACATAGTTTATTTGGTGCATTGTTTATGTTTTTTGATTGGGTTAGGTAATAATGAGCGGGACAGAACATGATAAATGTTCTATGTAAGTCTATGTAAGAGCTGAATACAAGTATAATACTATTATTATTATTTTAATTGTGTTGAAAACCGGGACATTTTAGTGTTTTACAGATATCTGTCGGGACTCGGGACACCCATCTTGAAACCGGGACAATCCCGGACAAACCGGGACAATCCCGGACAAACCGGGACGTCTGGTCACCGTAGTCTAAATATCTAACAACAAGCAGCTAGAAGCAGAGAGCAGCTGAGTCAGCTTGTTGTGGTGTGGCTGTAGATCCATTCAGTAACGTTCTCAATAAAAGTGAATAGTGTGATAAGGTGGATTTGTTTCCAAATGTAGGTTACTGTGACACAGTAAACTGTCTTGTCTTTAGCTCTAGTCTCTACTCCAAAACATGAAGAGTTGTAGCTTGAGAAGAGTCAGCTCAGTTAACCTGAACAAACTGTTAGCTAGCTAACTAGCCAGCAAACACACTGATGTTAATGTGAACATGCTAACGCTAGCTGCTACTAGATACGTTAGCTAGTGTGCTAATCCGATTTAAAACAAGACAGTGATGGTCAGCTGACCAGATAGTATGGTTAGCTGTTGTGACTAGCAACAAATCTTGTGACTTTTTCCAACTATGGGTTTAATGTGGTGAATGCTAAAGTACCATGGTTTAAGGCTTTCACCACAACATCAGAAGTTAAAATCTGACTCATGACTTTTGTCACGTCACCCCCCTAGCTAACTAGCCAGCAAACACACTGATGTTATTGTCAACATGCTAACGCTAGCTGCTACTAGATACGTTAGCTAGTGTGCTAATCAGATGTGTTAACAACAAGACAGTGATGGTTAGCTGACCAGATGCTATGGTTAGCTAGCTAACAAGCTGACATTATCTAAACACTAAATTAGAGATTTGTCCCCTCTGCCATTGAAGCTCTGAATTCAATGCATTGATTGAATGTCTTGTGCCAATGTATTTTTAATGTATTGTGGTCTTTTGTGTCTTTTTTTGTATGAATATTGTGTGGTGGGTACATGTATGTGAGGCTGTGTGTAAAACGTGGAACCAGATTTCTTCTTGAGGACAATAAAGTAGGCTATCTATCTATCTATCTATCTATCTATCTATCTATCTATCTATCTAAATCAATCAGATGGATCAGTGAGGAAATGATCAGTTCAGTCAGAAACAGACAGAAATTAACCATCTGTTCAGTTCTGTTGAGACGGACAGAAACACAGTCAGCTGTTCACAGAGCTGGGGACCTCCAACATGGCCGCCAGAGGGGGGTTACGGTGTTACATACTAATACAGCAGAAATCAAAAACCTTAAATGGTGCTGACTTATATTTTCTCACACTGATGAATTAAGTGTTATTGTCACATGCTGAGGTTTGGGTCAAATGAGTGAATTTCCTACAGCAGTGAGGCTGTGGTCACACTGTCATGAGACAGGAACCATCAAACTGTCAGATCTCACACGGGATGTTTGTGTCTGTCAGGTGTTTTCCTGTGGACACACTCTCACACACACACACACACACACACAGATATACATACACTCATATACATACAAAAATACAAAGTAAAAAAAAACCTCAAAAACACACTTCTGCACACACACACACACGTTCACACACACACACGTTCACGTTCACACACACACACACGTTCACGTTCACACACACACACACACACACACACAGAGCAGACAGCGCTGTAGGAAATGGCTTGCTGATTGTCTTGTTTTGTCAACATGTTGACGCTGAACCGGCCAATCAGAGTGCAGGTGTATCACACAGACAGGTCGCTGCGTGCTTCTCACACACACACACACACACACGCACACACACACACACACACACACTGATGCACATAATGTACAGAAGCAAACAGGTACACACACAGTTGACCCAGACACAAATGCTTAAACTCATTCCAACACGCTGACACACCCACAACTCTCTCTCTCTCTCCAAAACACACACACAGACACACACACACACACACACACACACACACACACAGACACACACACACACACACACACAGACACAGACAATCTCGTGCAGTTTGCCACTGGTTGTTTTCAGAAAACAAACCAAATCACAGAGAGATGACAGGTCAGCCCTCAGGACAGATAACACTCATCTGCTACCTCTCTCTCTCCCTCTCTCTCTCTCTCTCTCTCTCTCTTTTCTCTCTCTCTGTCTGTCTCTCTCTCTCTCTTTCTCTCTCTCTCTCTCTCCATCTTGACTAACATAACACATTATGATGAACAGCAGATGTATTTTTCATAGCACGTCTTCATCATGCAGCTAATTATCGAGTTATAATGGGACTATTTTCACTTTTTCCATTACTGAGCGATGTTACGTCCTTCTGTTGGCAGTGAAGAGGCAAAACTAAACCAAACTGAGGGAGCTGTTCACACTCAGCTCTGACAGAATGGAAACACCTTTGATACGACTGCAGTGACTGTTGGTGTTATAAACTCATAGCAATAGGGAAAATAAAACTAAAATTACCCCCTTAAAGTTTCCTTTCTCTTTTGCTCATTCATCATCCTCACTTCCTCCGGTGTCAGTCTGGATGTGGGAGAGCAGTGGGTGTTTGGACATTAAAGGGGCACACACACACACACACACACACAAAAACATAAGTCAAGTTTTTTTTCTGCCCCATAGCTCAAAATGACCCTAATGTATCTGTGGAGTTCATAGAATTGTTGATCAATACCAATGAATCAGTGATAATTGTATTTATTATATGTTGTTTTTAATAATTTCCTGTATCCTTCCATATATTCATTAAGGTTGGGTTTTTTTGTAGCTTCAGCCTCCTTGTTTTTGTATCACCTGTTTTTGATTGTTGTTTGTTTTTGTTTTTTAACACACATACCTGTCTGTTTAGCATTCATTATTATTATTATGGTAACACTTTAAAACAAGGGTACACTAAGTTAAGGGTTAGTTAACGCTAGGTTAGTTAACAGTTAACTGATGTGTAATTCACTAATGGTGTTAATGTTAACTAAGGTATTAATTTATG
Source organism: Centroberyx affinis (assembly GCF_046629955.1). NCBI lineage: Eukaryota > Metazoa > Chordata > Actinopteri > Beryciformes > Berycidae > Centroberyx > Centroberyx affinis. The sequence continues at coordinate 27 of NW_027282196.1, read as the reverse complement.
CATTATTTAATAGTTTATAAAGATGAC
>NW_027282195.1:0-36434 GCF_046629955.1 Centroberyx affinis | reverse complement strand
ATGACATCATTAGTATACACTACATTACATCAATATACATTCATTAAAAAAAAAATGCAAAGCTTACATTGATATGAAATTTTAAAAAAATAAATTAATATACAATTCAAGCCAGTCAACACTGAACGTACATTTAGGTAGAATACTAATTAAAAATCAATATATAGGCTAGATAATATTTAAAAAGAATGAGAATTATACAACCCATATGAAGCGGGACACGAATATTGAAAACTGGTACAGAGTTATACCTCCTACTGTTCGGCCTGTCATCTGCATGCCAATAAATGCCTCTGCATAATCTTTTTGAAGGATGATTTATTTAGTTTATGATTTATGATTATTTACATAGTTTGGTTCATTCACACATGGGCTGTGTCAAAGTGCTTTACAGAGCAGCAAAGGTCAGACATAAACAGATTTTCAGATATGAGGACAGTGGTTTTCAATGTATGTTATCAGTTATTAGTTACTTTCTCGAATTTGCATTTCTTTAATTTCCCTTTCAAATGGTGAAATTTGGTTGAATGTTTAAACCAGAAACTTCAGAACTGGAAATATTCACATTACTTGAAGAAGGATAATTACATAAATGTTAAGTGTAACATCGCCTTTCACTGTCATACTGAAGGTTTGAATTGAAAGTATTTGCCAATGTGTTGTGAGCGCCACCTGCTGTTTATTCTGAGAGCAGACAGTGATCTGACCAGTTCACTGTGTATCAGTGGAACCAGAGAAATAAAAGCTACCTTGATGTTTTCTTCAGTAGATTGTTACTCAGTGATGATTTCTATACAATAAGAGTGATGACACCAGAAGACAGAATTTAAAAGAAACACAGCAGGTTTCCTCACTGGGGTGATGGTGGGACACTTTGGAGAGAATCAATTCCTAGAATTAAACTTTGGGAAGCCTCAAGTGGAATTTAAACACAGCAGAACAGAGCAGTTTGCAAAACATTTTAGTTTATTGTGGTTAATGTCAATATGTGGTTACTTACATATGAGATTTTTAAGTTACACATCAAAGCACATCAGATAGTCTTACATCATCGGTCTGTGATGTTCAGTTCATTCCGGGAGTTAAGTAGTGATGAAGTGTTATTTACTGTTTTGGTGAACCCACTTTCCCTCAGCGGTGCCACGCCATTGTTCCGACGGCTCATTATTCCGAAACCCCAATAGTCTGAAAACTCCAAGCCTGGCTCCGTCCACAGCCGTGGCTTCTGACAGCCTTGACCGTCAGCTCGCTCTAACCCTGAGCTCAGTGACCCCAAGCCTCAACCCAACCACCTCCGGGATAACGGGCTGTCGGACAAACGGGCTTTCGGTCCAATGGGTGGACATTTTTTGGACTATTGGGGTTTGGGAATAATGGGCCGTCGGAACAATGGTTAGTCCCCCCCTCAGCCTGCCTCGTCTGCTTCTACTGCAGCTACTGATTTACTACGTTTCCCATCAGTGTCGGTGTGTATCTATATGCAGAGTACGCAAGTTCCGTAGGGCCCCCACCTCATAGGGCTGGTCAAAAAAACAAACAATAATAATTTTTTAAGAAATAAACTTTATTTATATTTATCTGTCTGCTTTTTTATCGGTACACAGGTGAAATACGAGGCGGGGCCATGGCAGCCCGTGTTAAACCTAGAGCCTTAAAGGAAGACAGGGCTGGTGGGACTTTTTCTGCTTAGGGCCCCCTGGTGGTCAGAACCGACACTGTTTCCCACAATGCCTTTGGACCCCAAGTGAACTTGCCTGGACTTGTTTCAAACAGCTATTGGTTTTATGTGTAGGTGGAGAGAGTGATAGTGATAGTAAGAGGAAGAGAGTGAGAGTTTCAGGTGAGAAAAATTGAGAGTCCCCCCTCTTCCTCAACCCCCAGCCTGTCTCTCTGCTGCAGTGCATTCTGGTCTCTCTCCTCTTCTACGATGGATTTCTCCCTGTGTGATTGTTGAACGTCTCTTGGTGCTCAGGGTTAGCTCGAGAAAGAAGCCCTCGCTCTTTGATTCTGAGGGACCCGGCTCTCCACTCACCCAGCCATTTTCCCCCCAGCTCTGCTCACTCCCTGGCTCCTCCCCCCCCCCCCCCCACTACCCTGCAATAAATGCACATCTTTAACCATAGTCCTGTCTCCTCGCCTCTGTGTCCTGCGCTTGGGTTCACTTCAGTGTATTTGGATTCTTCAGTGGAAGAAAAAAAAAACAAAGCAGCTCTCTCTGTGGTTTCAACTTCATGTATTTACCAGAGATGAAACGATTCCTTGAAATTGCAACTTAAACCTTTCAGACAAACGTACAGAACAGATGCCGTTCTGACGTTACAGATTCATCATTCGTTCTACTGCGTGTTGACAGTTATCAGTAATGAAATTGTAATAAGAGCCACCGGCCGCAACAAAGTCACCAACCGTCTTGGTCCCATTTAAGTTTTTGGTTTCAACAACCTGCAGACAGAAAACACAAAGAACGGCAATTGTTAAAAAGGTCAACCCCTTCTCCACTAGTCTGCCCTAGTGCAGTGGTTCTCAAAGTGGGGTCCGGGGACCCCCAGGGTTCCTTGAGGGGGTTCCAGGGGGTCCCCAGCAAAAAGGGGAATAATTTATTTTCACCATAATTCCATCCATAAGTAACACAATGACAGAATGTATGACTCTTTGGGTCATGGGTTTCATACACTTTCTGTAATAAAACATCTAAAAGCAAAAATCTTATCAGATGGGGGACCCTGGGACAAAATCTTATCAAATGGGGGTCCATGGTCTAATTTGTGTCAGTTTAGGGGTCTTTGACGTGAAAAAGTTTGAGAACCACTGCCCTAGTGGACAGTTTAAGTCAGGCATATTGGCAGCCACCTATTGTAACTCAGATGAACTCTGACCTCTAAGGACCCACTAGGTGCACCTGATTGCCATGCCATTAGACAGTGAGTATCAAGCTAGTGAGTGAATGCTGTTTCCCCTTGAGATGACACATTACTGCAACATTGGCCAACCATCACTGAGTAGCACAGGCCTACTGATATGTAGGACTATAGTATACTACAGTATACAGTAAAGAACAGTAGCATGGTGTAGAGAGGCATGCAGCCTACTCTCTACACCATGCTACTGTTCTTTACTGTATACTGTAGTCCTGTTTCTAAATGTCTGGATGATGGAAGCAGCAGTGAAGCTCAGGTTGGTCTGGACTCTCTGCCCAGCCTCTCTCGTGCTCAACCCATGTGGACCACATGGTGAACCAAAGTGACCCGTATCTCATCTGAGATAACTGGTCTCTTTGCTCTTCTTTGTCCTCGTCCTCCTCTTCCTCTCACTCCTCTTCCTCTAGCTCTCACTGCAGCATTGGTTTCCATTAAGAGAGCTCACCTGTGGCCTTTTTTATAGTTCTAAAGCTCTGATTTCCGAGTGAACAATTCAGATATTAGTGTTTATATGTGTGTGTGAGTGGATGTGGCCAGTTGGTAAATGAACTTAAGCATTTGGGATGGCAGTGCTTCCAAATGAACACATGTGATTTTAGTTTTTGAATGTTGTGCCTAATGTAGAGAACGAGAGAAAACTACACATTACTGTGTGTGGTGTTTTGCAAAAAGTGTGACAGAGAATTGCAAACTGAGTGAAAAGCAGAAAATGTGCTTGTAGGTTTGCAGACTTGGTTTAGGGATTTGATTCATGAGTTTCATGAGTTTTAGGTTTTAGTGATTGTTTCCCAAGTTCCAGTTTTAGTGTGTAAACAATTGTGAAAAACTGTAATATGCACCTGTGCACCTAGTTTGGTGTAGTTGGATGGCAGCAGGGGCAATAGTTCTTCAACTCAAGTTACTGTAAATCATGCAAGAAATCTCACGTTTGAACATACACCAAGAATCATCGATCTATCTACCATAAAGGTTAGTGTTTGCTAATGGAAGTAAAAGAACCAAACTAATGTCATCCAATCACCAGTGTGCTAACTGACTTGGCTAAAAGAAGCAAACCTTTGGATGGATAGACTGTAGCCAATTTGTCACAAAACTTACCGTCCAATCAGAGCTCAAGCGCCGAGCGTCCATCACCACCGTCTCAGTCCTCCTCACAAACTCGTCTCCCTTGTGGACGAGCCACTGATCGCCGTTAGCCAGCGTCACTCTGGGAAGAAAACAACAGGTTAAAGGTTTCATTTAAATATTGGTAAATCATTACCACATTCATTTTGACACAGTATAATCAGGGCACTTTTCAGGCGGGACCATGGTACAGTCAACAGAGCTTGGATGTGAGGACCTAAAGGTGACCTGTCAGTACTGCAGGGGTAGAGTAGAGTAGTGGTTCTCAACATGGGGTCCAGGGACCACTAGAGGTCCTTGAGGGGGTTCCAGGTGGTCCCCAGCAAATTGATGAACTGTTGAACTTCACCATTATTTCATTTACAAGAAGTTAACACAATTAGAGAATGTGGAAGAATGACTATTTTGATCATAGTGTCTCTGTTATCTCTCTGCCTACAATACAGACAGTCATGGAATTCTGGACAAAATCATATCTGACATTAAAAATATTCTCAGATTTGGGTCCGCGAGACAAAATCTCAGCAAATGGGGGTCCGTGGCCGTAATGTGTACTAAATTAGGGGTCCCTTATATGAAAAAGGTTGAGAATCACTAGAGTAGAGTAGAGTAGAGTATAGTAGACTTGATTGTCCCTGAGGGGAAATTTGTCTTGGGCACAGTGCGACGGTCTGTTGCTTCACATAAAAAACGTCACAAAACATGAGAATGTCATGGTTGTGACTTTTGCCTTGTCTAGGTTTTGTATTTCTTTGTATGTTTCCATGTCTAGTTCTTTTAGTTCTTTGTGTACCATGTTACCTGTCTGCCCCAGCTGTGTCTAATTTATAATCACCCGCCATGTGTATATTAGTCTTGTTCCCCAGTCAGTCTTTGTCGGATCACTGTGTTATGTTTGTGTCAGTTCTCTTGTTTTTGGATTTCCTGTGTCACCTGCTAGCGTTTGACCCGATGCTAGACAGTTGCTTCACATAAAAACATCTTAAAGACATTTGACTATACATTTGACATTGACAACACAACGGCTTAAAAAGAAACTGTAGGAATTTAAGTGCTAAAGTGCTTGTGTAGTGTGTAGGAGTTCTGATGTAGGCAAGTTAAAGTGAATCATTAAAGTGGTAATCTGCAAAATCCTGTATTTTAAATTTAGTCTCCATCTTTGTCTTTGTCAGCCTCACCGTGGTGTTTCTGCTCTGCTCTTCCCACAGATCACCTGTCAATCAAACAGTGTGGGCGGAGCTTGGATTTTCTGTCGATGCAGTTTGAGTCCACGCGGGTTCAGGACGTCCCACTGTGAAACCGGTAAGTGCGCGAGGTGCTCTGGCGGACTTTATGAGCCCTTTATGCAGACTTTCAGCAAGTCTGCATAATTTCTGTAGACTTTGCTTGAGGCAATTACCCACAGTTCATAGCGTTTGCGATGTTAATATTAATGTATGTGGAAAATATCAGCCAATACACCTGATACAAAAGAAAAAAAAAAACATAATTAAGGAAAAAAAAAAAAAATCACAAGAACTTAGAGAGAAACGGGAATAAAAGAGTGAAACTACATGCAAGATACAGTTAAAAGAGAAAACAGTGCAATAAAACAGAATAAACAGAACAAACAGAATAAACAGAACAAACAGCTCATTTGAGAAAAAAGATTTTCCTAAACGTTTAAGAAGGATGTTAGATGCTGCTAATATCAGCAGCATGTAATATAGCCTTTTGCTTTCTTATATGATTATTTGTGCTCATTAAGCTTTATTAAAAGGACCTTTTGCCTCCAACTGTTTCTTTTTGTTATCTTTTTTTATTTTATATTGTAATAATATGGTGCAGGTTAACCTAGTAGAATAAAGACTAATTTCTATGTCCATTAGCACACTATAAACTCAGTGAAGCACTGGAACAGCAGATTTACAATATGGAGAACACTGTTGTACAGTATGGAGATTATTATTTTTATTATTTCTTTTTAAATTTTGAAGCTACTTAAGGGGAAATATAAGGGGAAAGTCAGGGTGTGACCCAGTGTTTGTGGACTGACCGGACTCCAGTATGGTATAGCGGTCCCACCTGGATCTTCACGCCGAACAGATTTAGAGGGAGGTGCATCCTCTCTGCCTTGTAAACTGTAGAGTTGTACAGCCTCGCCAGGTCGGCCTGGGACGACAGGTCAAAGTGGGCGGGGCCTGCCAGGCAGATGTTACACAGAGCTTTTAACAAACACGTCTGTCACAAAGTGCTTCACAGAGCAGCAAAGGTCATAAACAGACAGAGACAAACAGACTTTTGTTTTTCTTTCATATGGTAAAATTTGATTGAATGACTAAACCATAAACTTATGGAAATATTCGCATTACTCGAAGGATAAGAATATAATTGATAACTGTAACGTTACCTTTCACTATCATACTGAAGATTTGAATGGAAAGCGCGGTAACACTTTATAATAACCATCATTAATAAATGGTAAATTGATAGTTAATTCAACTTTAGTTAATAGTTATTTTACTGTTCACAAACAATGAAATGATCATTAATAATGTTTACTAATTATTAGTAATGCTATAATTTATGTTATTTTATCATTCGTTTGTGTAATATAAAATCATTTGTTTATATATTGTATCATAGCTTTTTACCCTTTTTACCATCTCTTATCAGCTATGATACAATATATAATTTATAAACAAATGATTTTATATTACACAAACTAATGATAAAATAACAAATTATAGCATTACTAATAATTAGTAAACATTATTAATTATCATTTCATTGTTTAACAGTAAAATAACTATTAACTAAAGTTTAATTAACTATCAATTTACCATTTATTAATGATGGTTATTGTAAAGTGTTACCGAAAGCGCTTAATGTGTTGTGAGCGCCACCTGCTGTTTGTTTTGAGAGCAGACAGGATCAGTCTGTGATCTGACCAGTTTACTGTATATCAGTGGAACCAGATAAATGAAAGCTGCCGTGATGTTTTCTTCAGATAACAGTAGATTGTTACTCAGAGTGATGACATCTTTTAAGAGAAGACAGATTTTAAAGGATATTAAGTAGGTAACTGCTTAAAACACTGTAACATTAACCAAACATCACTGAGTAGCACAGGCCTACTGATGTGTAGGACCACTACTACTACTACTACTACTACTACTACTACTACTACTACTACTACTACTACTACTACAGTATACTACATTATAAAGAACAGCAGCATGGTGCAGACAGGATTCTACTTGCCTGTTCTCATTTCTGAATGTCTGGATGATGGAGGCAGCAGTGAAGCTCAGGTTGGTCTGGACTCTCTGCCCAGCCTCCCTCATGCTCAACCAATGTGGACCACATGGTGAACCAAAGTGACCCGGATCTCATCTGAGATAACTGTTCTCTTTGCTCTTCTTTTTCCTTGTCGTCCTCTTACTCCTCTTACTGCCACTCCTCTTCCTCTAGCTCTCACTGAAACATTGTTCTCAAAAACAAGAGAGCTCACCTGTGGCCTTTTTTATAGTTCTAAAGCTCTGATTTCCGAGTGAACAATTCAGATATTAGTGTTTATATGTGTGATGAGTGGATGTGACCAGTTGGTAAACTTTATCATTTGGGATGGCAGTGCTTCCAAATGAACACATGTGATTTTAGTTTTTGAATGTTGTGCCTAATGTAGAGAATCAGAGAAAACTACACATTACTGTGTGTGGTGTTTTGCAAAAAGTGTGACAGAGAATTGCAAACTGAGTGAAAAGCAGAAATGTGCTTGTAGGTTTGCAGACTTGGTTTAGGGATTTGATACATGAGTTTCATGAGTTTTAGGTTTTAGTGATTGTTTCCCAAGTTCCAGTTTTAGTGTGTAAACAATTGTGAAAAAGACTAACTTAGTAACATAACTAGTTACTGTTTAGGGAAAGCAAAGAATTAAAGTAACTGGTTAGTTTCAAAAGCAACTTTCACTGGTCAGCATTCATTTTGTACATGAACACCTTTTTCCAACTCAACACACCTAGAGAAAAATTAATTGAATTTTCCAGAAAGAAGACTCACCGCCACTATCAGACAGAGAAGGAGCCGCAGCAGCAGCAGTCAGAGCCGCTGAGAAGATCAGCACTTTGAAGGGAAACATGATGGATTCTCCTCTGGTTTGATCTGCTTTGCTTGTGTCATTTATAAACCCGGTCTTTCACACACTCCGCCCTGTTTGGACACAGTGTCAGTTTACTCTGGGACCTGGCATGTTGAGTGTTTATTCCTGCTCTGCTGTGGACAGTAAACACAGCAGGTTTCCTCACTGGGGTGACAGTGGGACACTTTGGAGAGAATCAATTCCCAGAAGTAAACTCTGGGAAGCCAGGAGTGGAATTTAAACACAGCAGAACAGCTTGCAAAACATTTTAGATTATTGTGGTTAATGTGCATATGTCAGGCCTGCAAACTCCACGTTCACTGAGTGCATCAAAGATTTAATCAAGAAATACAACGTTGCAGTTAATGATGCACAAGCGACTTCTTACTTCTCTACCCTGATTTCACTGAATTCCCAAAATTAAAAGTACTGTTTAAAACACTTGACCGGATTGTTGGTGCTCCCTCTAACAATAGACACCTGTTTCTACTGAAGGTCCAGGTGAAGTTTTATTGTCATGACACCCTGAAGAAGGCCGAAACATGTTGGTGATGTAAAATAAATATTTTCATATGGAGAGAAGTGTGCAACCTTCATATAATTACTTATTCTGCTCCCTCTAACAATAACATGCTTGCGTCACCTGACCTCTGCGAACACTTTAAAAGATTTTTTGCTGAAAGAGCATTTAATGTTGTAACCTTCAGTTCTTTTAAGTCAGTCTCTCTATCTTCACTTAGTGATATTGATAAGCATGAAATCATCCGCTGTTTAATTGTTTAAAAACGTTTTTTTTTAACCAACTAGAGGCTCATCTGGCAGATAATTTGTTTGAAATATTCCACTCTGGCTTTTCTTGAGGCTAGAGAGGAGCTGGAGGAGCCGTCTGTCATCAGGACACGGTGGGAATATTTTTCATTAATAAAATAGTTTGTGGACACATTGAGGCTATAAAAAGGTTTTCTATACATAAAGTCGGCCTCATGTTCTTCGGGGCTGCGGTAATGGAATATGAAATAGCCGACATTGAAACAAACACTGTCGGGAACCCAATTAAACAATGTGATTCTACTGGTCTCTGGGCGTACGGTCATTTCCACGCAAAGCTCGGCATTTATCAATTTGGACGTGAGCGGAGGCTACGATCAAATCTCACGTCAAGTCTCAACTCGTGTAGCAAGTTTTGGAGTCAGCGTGGACTTGCGGTGCAGCAGAGTAAATCTGGCTGAGTCAGAGAATTGTTACGGCGGGTTCAGACCGCAAGCGTAAGCGCCGCGAAGCGGAGCCACTTTCCTTTTGGCGCCCATGTTAACCGATTTGACCGTTCAGACCGGGCGCGCCGACCGGCTCGCGATCTGGAGCGTCTGGTCTATTTTCTCCGCGAGCCGCGGCGTGCATTTCACAGGAAAACACCATAGAAAACACTATAGATGGTCATATCTCCATTATATCACCACAGAATCACAAATATATTAAATGATCAACTTACCAGGGTCTTCACTGTTGTTGTTGATGAATCAATCTGCACTGATGCAAGTTTTAAATGCAACACATTGTAGGATGATGATCTATCTGGTTTTGAATTATCACTTGTCTTTTGAAAATTGCGTCTGTTATTGAGTTACCACAAAAGTAAACAAGATACATGTTTAAGTTTGTTTATTTATAAAAGAGATAGAGAGAGAGATATCTAGCTCCCCTAGGCTTTCCTAATTATTGCCTGATCACAAGTCACGACTCTTGCTGAGAAAACAAACAAATAAACGTGACAGCTTTGATATGAGGGAGTTTGTGAAGAAAGGGGGAAATTAAGAAGATGGAAAATATAAAGTTCATCCCTGATGTGGAAAAGTACAGTGAGCTGTCAGCAGTGTTTCTACAGGACAGCAGTGAACAGATGAAGCTTTGGTGGCTGTTGGAACACAGTGTCAGCAGCTACAGCCTGTTTCAATGAGGGTTTCTCCTCTTTTAGAGCAGAATCGTGACCGGCGCGGAGAAATGTGCGTCTGGTTTGAACAGCCAGGCTCCTGCTCGCGCGAGAATTGACGCTTTGCTGTGCTTCGCGGCGCTTACGCTTGCGGTCTGAACCCGGCGTTAGGATTAGACCATATAGTATTCTGACTGGCATCTAAGCATATGCAGCCACATATTCATCACTTAAAAATATGCAGCCTATGGCAAAATATTATATTTTGTAAAGGCCTACATCGACTATGTGTCATACAGCCTATCCCTAACATAAATAGGTTTTCAAATTGTTTGCAATTAACGGGGTTAACAGTTTTCTGGTGTAAGATTAATTTCTCTTTCATTTTGAGATAGCCGACTTGTTTGAGGTCTGACCATTTTTTCTTCACCTAAATGTAAAGAATTGCAATACAAGCTATTATATTAGGCTACTATTATATATATAGGCTATACATATCACGGATGTATAAATTAAATATTCAAACCTCAGCTGGAATGTTGACGGCAACGCTGTTGACCGCAGCAGTGATTTCTTTCCATGCTGCATTTTTCCGACTTCCTTTGATGACTTTTCAGGCTGCCAAATAGAACTAATTGGTTCAGTTGGACTTGGGACGTTAGAGTTTCTATTTCGAGGTCGGAGAAGTTTCTCTTCTTGGACGTATTACGCCTCTCCATGTCGTAAACTCTGGGGGAGAGGCCTCTAAACGAGATACGAACGTTTCATGAATCACTCGTAAACCCTGTCGTAAGATGATTTCTGCGCTCGGATCTGCGCTGGTTTCTACGTTAGATTGATAAATGAGGGCCATTGCGTTTACATGGTATGCATCTTAGCCCACTGAGCCACCAGGATGCCGCCTGAATAATGGATTTGATATCATGATTTCTCCTTAATCTATAGCACATTGGAACAAAACTCTTTCATTGTTATGTAAAAACCAAGTTAATTCACCAGCTGTGTTTTACAGGGTTAAACTGGAGCCTGATCACAGGTCAAAGCTCCTGTTTGGGTTTGGATTATGTAATTCCAGAAATTCCCCAAACTGCCAAAATGTGTTCTGCAGCAAACAGACAACACAGACTGACAACACCACTCACATGCAAAAACACAACAACAATTGTAGAGATTAAAAAAAGACAAAAAAATGATTGGGACATTTTCAGTGGTATTTTTATTTCTTATTTCTATTTACTTCTCAGAGTGGATGCAGACAGAAATTCTTGTTGCATGGCTATCTTCTTCACATTTCTAATTGTTTTATTCTGCTTGCAAACCAAATGCAGCAGTTTCACAGACTGATTGGTGATTAAAGTCACAAGGAAACATTTTGACACAGCATTTTGACTGTGTCTTTCTTCTGTAATCTGACATATTTCTGGTTGACCCAATACTTGTGTGTATTTTGGAGGAACATGTGGCTACTTTATTATGTATTATTTCAAATTTTCTCTAGCATTGGTGGTGTTTTCCTCCTGCTGTGTCGGTCTATGGGAGAAACTGCTGGGTGCCGTTTGGATGCAACTAAACTAATTCTCTGAACAGTCGCTTCATACAAATACAGTACAACTCTAACATGTCATCACTCTAGATCTTGTCAGTTAAAGTTAAAGGTGCTGTGTGTATTATTTTAACATCAAGAAACATTAGTGCATTCATTTTGCATAAATCAGATTATGGTGCATCCAACACTTTTAGAGTGATGTATTTTTGCTGTTAACTAGTGTTAAAATAGAATAAATTATGCACCTTAAACCTGGCTGTGATTGGTTGATATCCTTTCAGCCGTAATATGCAGATGTTCTTAAGTTATTGATTCATCATTCTACGTGATGCTCCATGACAGTTATTGGTGAGGATATTGTAATTGGCGCCACCGGCCGCGACAAAGTCAGAAACCCTCTTGGTCCCTTGGAAGTCTTTGGATGCAGAAGGCATGAGCTGAGAGAAAACAGGAAGAATGGCAATGGATTGAAAAATTACTATCAAACCTGCAATTGAGGAGATCTGTCCTAAAATGCCATCTATCTATCTTAACATCTCAGTATCTTTAAAATATAGAGGATCTGTTCTGTAAAAGTGCCTTTATAGAATGAGTTGGTGTCACTTTCTTCAAATAATTTGTGAAAATTAAAAGAAACCCTTGAAAGCATGCTTTAAATTTCAGTGTTTGAAATGTGTCTCACTGAAGGACCTCAGGTTTGAGTAACGATACACATTGACTATTTTTCCAAGTGTTAGAGATCTCATGTTGGAATTAATCTCAATTTGAAGAGTTTCAAACTGAGATATCCACTATTTGAAAACATTGACACCTCCTCAAATAAAAAGATGGCTGGTATTAAAGCTGTGTGATGTTCAGTTTGTTCTTGGCTCCTACCTCCCACTGAGAGCTCATGTGTTGAGCGTCGGTCACCACCGTCTGAGAGCTGATTCCATAATTGGGACCCTTGTGGACGAGCCACTGATCGCCGTTAGCCAGCGTCACTCTGGGAAGAAAACAACTGATTAAAGATGCCAAATGTGTTTCATTTCAGCATCGGTATTTCATTGCCACATTCATTTTGACAGGGTTGGGTAGTAATGGGATGTGTTATGTACTCTAACTGCAAAACAAATTGACAGTTTTCTGTTATGTTGCCTTAATTATGTATTCTGTGGTATCATATTGTGATACTTGTGGAACATGAGAGGATTACGTCTGAGAAAATTGCTAAAGTGAAAGGAGAAAGTCAGCTATTGTACATCTTTCTAAAATGAGGCACAGAAGAAATCTGTGTTTGTTTGCAAAATTTCTTCAACTTTGTAATTTTTCACTCTTTCTTATCTGTATCTTTATACCTCAAATATATCAGAATACATTACTGAGTTTGGGTAATCCCCTGGATTATGTTACTGATTACAATGTCTTTGCGTTAACTAGTAACTGTAATGGAATACATTTTTTAAGTAACCTACCCATTCCTTGGTAGAATAACCATTAACAGAAGCCTATCAGCCTCTACTCTGCATCCTCCATTGTTTCTCCACCTGGTGGATCTGGAGGGAAATCTGCTGGATCGCTTTACGGCACAAAACAGGAAGAGGTTCTGTTCTTCCAGAGCAAATTACATTTGGAGAAACACTGGAGCTAACAATACTACTGGTGTGAGATAGAGGAGACAATCGTCTCCGGCATGCTCTCATTGGTTTACAGTCAGTAGACTCAGGTAGCACTATTAATATGATAATGATATATTGATGTTAAAACTGAAATAAATTAAAATTTATGACCACTAGAGGGTGACAAAAACAGCAACACATTTATAAACACATTAACAGCAAAGCCATGCAATACGGAGGCCAGCCAAGGACAAAAATTGCAAAGCCGCTTGCACAAATGGCATGGCTAGAAGGTATCTTATGAGTATTTTGTTGAGGAGACGTGTCTCTGGTGAGAGTTGGTCTGTGTCTCTGTAGTAGAGCAGGTAGCTGCCTGACGATGATACAGTAGGCGATCACACGGAATATCATAATAAAAAGCATAGAGGCTCTGATTAGGTGAAAAAAATGAAAAAGCCTATATTGACTACATGATTGAACAAAGATTAATAATTAAAAAGGTAAAGTAAGCCTCTATCTTTGGATCTTGGATCTTCTTCATTTTTGTTTATTGCCCATTCTGAAGAGCAGCTGTCAGACATGTTAGTCCATTGGAAACAGAAGAACAGAGAAGAACAGAAGAACCCGCAATGCTCTTTCTCTTATGTTGTGTTCATATAAATCACTTTAATAGCAAGGGTGGAAGTAACTAATTACATTTACTCTCTTTACTGAAATTGAGTAGCTTTTTATGTACTTGTACTTTAAGAGTAGCCTATTTTTTAAAGTCAGTAATTTTACTTTTACGTATGTTTTTGCTGAAGTATTGTACTTACTAAATATACATTTTAAATCATGACTAATCTGTATATGGACTATAGAAAACTTAACGTCCACTACATAGTCTAGGGCCTACACACTATAGGTTGGCAGTCAGCCTTTCTTCTCGGAACCAGTCAGACGTTAAACATATCGCACCGCACTGTATCGTATCGCATCACATTTGAGACAGGGTTGAATCAAATTGTATTGATCTGTTGGCTTCTTAAAATGTAGTATCTAGATGCATTGCATTTCTGATTGCAAATCGAGATGCAAATCGAATCATGCTTGGATGGTGAGATGCACAGCTCTAGTGCTTCCTCTGTTTAAAGGAAACCTCCTTTAAACCTTCACCATGCAACCTAAATAACTACTGTCCAATTTCCTATCCTGTCTCGTAAAAATACTGGAATCTCTAATAAATTCTCAAATAAGATCCTATCTAACAGATTATTGTGTTTTAAAGAGTAACTAAACCCCACCTAAATCTGTGGTGAAGCCTGACACCTAATGGTGAAAAGTAGGGTACTGAACTGGTCATCTGCTATTGGCTGGTCTCTGTGCCCTGTGATGTCACCCTCTATAGAGTACAACAGGTGGTGACATCACCTGGCACCAGTCTCCCGCAAGAGACTGACTATGTGTTCTACTATTTTGAGATGGGAATGGTCTTAATTATATGGATTAATGGTTTGACCAGGTGTTTTTGTTTGGTTTTTTTTTTTTTTTATATGACTGTCTATGGGAACCGCTTTGCCTTTCTAATTTTTTTATGCTAGAGGGGGGGCAGTCAGTGTTTAGTGATTTGACATTGCTAAGTGACACTCACAGATGTTACAAGGTAAGGGGTTGAATGGGAGGGGGGTAACTCAGGGCTCCACCATCAACTCACAACAACAGATCCAGGTGAATATTAGCAACACAGATAAATTGGAAAGTTTCAATATTGTATCATTTTATGTTAGAGGACTAAACTCTCCCTACAAGCGTTCAAAGGTTATGGATTTCTTACGTAGAAAGAAGATAGAGATTGCGCTATTGCAGGAAACACATCTTAAACCTAGTGACATTTCCAGGGTTCAAAACCATTTTTATAAACCTGTTGTGGCATCAGCCGATGGTACTCGTACAAAAGGAGTTATGATATTAATGAGTAGCATAAATGTATCAATTGAAAATATTGGCTTTTTGCTGTACATCCATTCAGGGCAAAAAAGTTGCAATCGTTAGCCTATATGCCCCAACTATATTCAAGGCCGAATTTTTTCCCTCAATTACTTCACAATTATTGAAGCTAAGTAACTACCAACTGTATGTTGGTTCAGACATGAATGCTTTTGTAAACAACAATAACCTCGATAAATCTTCTTCAACTCTAGCAAGCTCTCAAGAATCTGCGTCCAAAGCACTTAATCTCTTTATAACAGACTTAAACTTTACTGATGTGTGGAGGGTGCATAATCCATCTGCTAAACACTATACCTTCTTCTCCATAAGACATAAAACGTTCTCTCGAATAGATTACATTCTTATATCCTCTGGTTTGCTGCCTTCGGTACACTCAATAGAATTTTTGCCCAGACATCTATCTGATCACAACCCAGTCATATCTACTTTATTATGGGAATATCAAAAATAAGGCTTCTAGATGGAGGGTTAACTCCACCCTTCTAAAAAATGACGAATTTCTAACATAATTGAGAACACACCTGACAGAATTTATAACTCTAAACAAAAATAGTGTTGCAGATATGACAGTAGTCTGAGCCTCCATCAAGGGTTTCATACGAAATAACGCCATATGGTTCAGTTCCCACCTACATAAAAGTCGGCTTCAAAAGATCACCACCCTAGAAGAACAATGTAATGTTTTGGAGAATTATCTTAAAAGGAGATACACCATAACAAAATAAAATGAGCTCAAAACAAAACAACAATTGAGTGACTTACTAAGAGGCTGGGCAGAATATATGATCCATATAACCAAACATATGCAGAAGGCAGCAGACCGAGCCATCTTTTGGAACTAACTCTCAAACAACAAGAAGCTAAAAGGTCCATACCAGCGATTAGATGTGCTAAACGTGGAGTAGTATCTTCAACAGAGGAAATAAACTAGACGTTCAAGAATTATTTTAAAGAACTGTATACAAGTGGCTCAGTTCCTTCTGAAGATGACTTCACCAATTTTTTTGGTGGATTGGACCTCCCTACGTTGTCATTAGAGGGCACCAAAACTTTAGACTCTCCTCTTACACTGGATGAGCTACTTAAAGCAGTCAAAGCTACAAACAAGGGCCATACGCCAGGTATAGATGGCATACCGGTGGAACTCTACCTAGCACTTTGGGATATTCTTGGACCAGTATGGTTAAAAACACTAAACTATGCTATTAAAAATGGCATTTTCCATAGAGATCTAAATACAGCCCTGATCACTTTTATACCCAAACCCAGTAAGGACCCCTTGGAATGTGCCAATCATCGTCCAATCTCATTGATAAATGCCGATCTCAAGATATTCTCCAAAGTCTTACCCAGTAGACTTGAGACAGTGGTTGAGAAAAGAATAGCTAAAACAAATTAATCTTTAATTTTGAAAAAAATAGAAGAAGATTTTTAAAGATAGAGACACCTCCCAGCAACAGTCCAGCCCGTATATAGGTCATCAAAATGAACATCTTACCCCGCATTAATTTTATCAGCTCAGTGATACCACTTGCACCTCCAACAGGATATTGGCAAAAACTGGGCTCCTTACTACGATGCTGTTTGGAACGGTAAACGACCCAACATAAAGTTGTCAGCTCTTCAATTCAAAAAGTCAGATGGGGGATGGGCATGTCCAAATTTTAAACTGTATCACTGGGCATTTGTATGAAGAAGTCTCAGCTATTGGATGAAGGAAGATAAAGTTTCATCTAGGGAAAAATATGGAACAAGAGTTAATAGCACCAATAAGATTGAAGGATTTTCTCCTTATAGGTATGTTACCAAAAAAATGTGGTTTATATTATGGTCCAGTTTTAACTCATAAGCTACAAGTGTTTAGAGCAGCAGAAAAATTCCTAAAAGTAAAAGCGTATGGTGCAGGATTAGGGATGGGGGTAGAGAGATAGTTGGGTTAAACAATCAAACCCACTGAGCAAAAGACGTGATTTCAACGTCTCCTCTATGCTTTATCTCTCATATAGCCCAGGATCATTACGGCTATGTATAGACCTATTTTAGACCAAGCAGTAAATACATTATTACAATGAATAAACATCTGTAAATACCAAAAATATGCACCAGAGAAGTCCTGTAGACTAGCCTACAAGATAATTATCTGAGCACAAGAAGTAATTTCAACATTGCGTCTATGCGTAGCTCTCATATAGTCCAGGATAATTTGTCTATGTATAGACATCTAATAAACATTCACTTTTCAACCCCATTTAAACTTAATTTAGCCTAGACGGCTATGGCCATTTAGACATGTTTCAAACGTCTAATCAACGTAAATCAACGTATTCGGCAGCCTGTTGTATTGTCTGTAACTTGACGGTGTTGCAATAAAAAATAAATGATAAAAAAAAAATACAATAAAATACAATAAAGGCAATGTTAAAAGAGCTTAGGATAAGGATAAAAGTTACAGTGTGACATTTTGATGACATGATACCATTGCAATCCATGAAAATGAGCACAACTACATATTGCACATGAGCCGGTAATAATTATTGCAATCAAAGTGCCCTCTACCTCCGACAGAGGAAGGAGGGATTTCCTGTGGCGCTCATTGGTGCACTTAATGGATAGCAGTCTGTTGCTCTTGGGGGGTGCCTCAAGTTTCATTTTTGGCCTTTTACTTTTCTCCATTTAAATTAAAAATACCAACATATACTCATGTGCTCCTACTGTTAACCAGACATTGGTCTCCCTTCAGAGTGGATTCAACACCATCCAAAGATCCCTCCATTGAGCCAAAACTGGTATTAAATTATGATAAAAAAAAAGCTTTTGCTATTTTCCAATTCTAGCCTCAAGACTGATGATGTCTTGCCTTGATCAGTACCCTAATCGAAAGTGTTCTTAATTATAAATATCTGGGGTTACAACATTAAATTGTCATTTAAAACTCATATTGAGGAATTGCTGAAAAAGCTTAAACCTAAGCTTGTTTTTTTTCTATAGAAACAAGAAATTTATTACCAGAAAGGGCAGAAAACATTTCTTATCTGTCTTCGATTAAGGTGATGTAATTTACATGCACACTTCTCTTTCCATTTTAAAACCTCTAGATCCTCTCTACCATTGTGCTATTAATTGTATTACTGATGATAGATATTACACTCATTAAGTTTTATATCAAAAAGTTAACTGATGTTCTCTATCAATTAGAAGAAAGCAGCACTGTCTCCTATTCATTTATAAAGCACTTTTATCTAAACTACCGTCTTATCTCACTAATTTTATCTGCTACCGAAATACTTCTTACCTCACTCATTCAACAAATATTCCTTGGATTAACACATTAGTGTTAATCACATTAAACACATTAGTGTTTATCCAAGTGTTAATGTGTTAATCCGAATCTACCTTCAGCTATTTTGTGCCTCATGTGGAAACCATTACAGGAATCCCTTAGTCTATGTACTCTCATCTCATACTTACAATTTGCCTCCTTTGTTGCTGCATTACCACAAGTTTATTTCTTTATTTATTGTGACTTTGAAACGGGGCTCTCCTGAAAAGGAGAGCTTGCTCTCAGTGAGTTTACCCTGTATAAATAAAGGTTTGAATTGAATTGAATGGATGTGACATTGTCGTACAGCATGCTGACAAATGCTTTTTTCTAACGTTGAAGCTAATAAGGGGAATTTAAGCAGAAAGTCGAGGTGTGAGGGGTATATGGACTGACCGGACTCCACTGTGGCTAAACGGTCCCAGCGGGATATCCATGCTAGGCAGTGGTCTAATCATCCGTTCAGCCAGGTAAACTTTGGAGTTGTACAGCCTCGTCAGGTCCGCCGGGTCTGTTATGTCGCAACAGGAGACTGCCAGGTGGGTGGAGAAGACACATTTAGTTATACAGCACTTTGAACAAACAAGTCTGTGTCAAAGTGCTTTACAGAGCAGCAAAGGTCATAAATATGGTAAAGTGTGCGCGCAGGAGACAAGAATTACTGTACCACTGTGGTAAAGTGGTCTGGTTCATTCACACATGGTAGTTTTATACACCTGATCAGATGTGATAGATCTGTACAACCATGTGACTGCATTGATGTATGTTTGCATCAGTGAACTCAGATTACTTTTTTGTGGTAATGAGTAACATAATGCGTTTGTTTTTCAGAATATGTAATTAGTTACTTTCTCAAAATTGCATTTTGTTACTTTTATTTTTCTTTCAAATGGTTACATTTGATTGAATGACTAAACCATAGATTTCAAAACTGGCTATCATACTGAATATTTGAATGGAAAGTGCTTAAAGCTCCATATTCTCCACTGTCCAGACTTTTATTTTGTGTCTTGACTTCCATTCTCTCAATCCATTTCTCCACGTTCATTTTCCAGCATCTCTCTGAGCCTTACCAAGAACAGGCTGTTTCTGTCGCCGTGTCTTTAAGGTTCATTAATATTAACGACCCTCCGTTCCGATTGGCTAACCGTTTCAAGAGTGAAACGTGAGACGCCGCGGCCCGGCGGCTACAGGTAGGGAAAACTCTCCGGTAATAAACAATGACAACCGCTCAACCGCTTTGAAAAAAACACTTTGAAAAAAACACAAAAATGATAATGAGCGAACCTTTGTGACGCCACAAAGTTACGGAAGTCCAAACGGCTTGTTTAGAGGCTCGCTGCACTAATATGGATTGTGTGGATTTAGTTTTGATACTTTCACCATGTTTAGATAGACCATCCAACTCCTTTATCATCACAGAGGAGAGGGGAGGCCTGCTTTACACAATGTGGACCTTTAATGTGTTGTGAGCGCCATCTGCTGTTTATTCTGAGAGCAGACAGGATCAGTCTGTGATCTTACCAGTTTACTGTTTATCAGTGGAACCAGAGAAATGAAAGCTGTCTTACAGTAGATTGTAAACAGTAAACAGCAGATTGTTACTCAGTGGCAAGAGTGATGACATCACCAGAAGACAGATTTTAAAGGTAACTACTTAAAACAGCAGGGAAGTACTCTGCGTTACTTTTAATAAAGACTAACTTAGTAAAGTAACTAGTTACTATTTAGGGCAAGTAACACATTTAAGTAAATGGACTGCATTTATATAGTGCTTTTATCCAAAGGGCTTTACAATGCAGGAGCAATTTGGGGTTCAGGATCTTGCCCAAGGACACTTCGACATGCGGATTAGAGGAGCCGGGGATCGAACCACCAACCTTCTGATTAGTGGACGACCCGCTCTACCTCCTGAGTCACAGCCGCCCCAAGTAACTACTTAGTTTCAAAAGCAACTTTCTCCATCACTGGTCAGCATTCATTTTGTACATGAAAACCTTTCTCTAACTCAACTCACCTAGACAACGTCCCAAAAATGAATTGAATTTTCCAGAGAGAAGACTCACCTCCACCGCCACTAGAAGACAGAGAAGGAGCCGCAGCAGCAGCAGTCAGAGCCACTGAGAAGATCAGCACTTTGAAGGGAAACATGATGGATTCTCCTCTGGTTTGATCTGCTTTGCTTGTGTCATTTATAAACCCTGTCTTTCACACACTCCGCCCTGTTTGGACACAGTATCAGTTCACTCTGGGACCTGGCATGTTGAGTGTTTATTTCTGCTCTGCTGTGGACAGTAAACACAGCAGGTTTCCTCACTGGGGTGACGGGGGGACACTTTGGAGAGAATCGATTCCCAGAAGTAAACTTTGGGAAGCCAGGAGTGGAATTTAAACACAGCAGAACAGCTTGCAAAACATTTTAGATTATTGTGGTTAATGTGCATATGTCAGTCCTGCAAACTCCACGTTCACTGAGTGCATCAAAGATTTAATCAAGAAATACAACGTTGCAGTTAATGATGCACAAGCGACTTCTTACTTCTCTACCCTGATTTCACTGAATTCCCAAAATTAAAAAGTACTGTTTAAAACACTTGACCAGATTGTTGGTGCTCCCTCTAACAATAGACACCTGTTTCTATCGAAGGTCCAGATGAAGTTTTATTGTCATGACACCCTGAAGAAGGCCGAAACATGTTGGTGATGTAAAATAAATATTTTCATATGGAGAGAAGTGTGCAACCTTCATATAATTACTTATTCTGCTCCCTCTAACAATAACATGCTTGCGTCACCTGACCTCTGCGAACACTTTAAAAGACTTTTTGCTGAAAGAGCATTTAATGTTGTAACCTTCAGTTCTTTTAAGTCAGTCTCTCTATCTTCACTTAGTGATATTGATAAGCATGAAATCATCCGCTGTTTAATTGTTTAAAAACGTTTTTTTTTTTAACCAACTAGTGGCTCATCTGGCAGATAATTTGTTTGAAATATTCCACTCTGGCTTTTTGCGAAATATTGAGCAGAGTTTCAACTCGCTCCACTCCGCTCACATGCTCGCTTCTATATCAGATCATCCATGAATACAATGTCCAGATTCACTGTTACGCAGATGACACACAGCTCTATATTCCAATCAGACCCAATCACAAGTGTCTCGGTGAAATAAAATGTTAGATGGCAGACAACTTTCTCCAACTCCAATGTTGAGTCCACAGCCAGAAAACTTGCCCACTGAGCAAAAGACGTGATTTCAACGTCTTGTCTATGCTTTAGCTCTCATATAGCCCAGGATCATTACGGCTGTGTATAGACCTATTTTAGACCAAGCAGTAAATACATTATTATAATGAATAAACATCTGTAAATACCAAAAATATGCACCAGAGAAGTCCTGTAGACTAGCCTACAAGATAATTATCTGAGCACAAGAAGTCATTTCAACATTGCGTCTATGCGTAGCTCTCATATAGTCCAGGATAATTTTGTCTATGTATAGACCTGCGTACGGAATGTTTTCACTACATTTAACTAATTACATTGTTAAATCAGAATTCCAGAGGACAGTCATTCAGACCCTCCTGGATATTTTGGATGAGGTGAAAAGGATTGGGAGAGAACTGGAACCAGATGGGAGGGACTTGAACGTCAAACCATTGGAGTCGGAGGAGGAGTTTGACATGCTGGAGGAGGACCTGGAGAGGGCCGACTTTCGACGACAAATGGTGACAATAATTTTTAAGAAATTTATATTTTAAGGCTGCATTAGCTATACTCTGAATTGACAGGAAAATGGAAAAACTTGTGGTACATTTTCATATTTGAATAAACAAAGTTTCATGGAACACTGAATGCAGCAAGGTAGCCATAAAGTTTACTATTCCACTGTTTTAGTTACAGTTGCAGGATGTACTTTACATTGCATCTTTATAATGCTGAGAAGCACAGTCATGGCTTTCAGTTGGTTCACAGTTTCAAATTGTTTTAGATTTTGGTTTGATTTAATAAGGAATAAGATGGTGGAATTGTATTTGTTGTTCAAAGGAGTAAAAATATATTGTACATGATGCTACTTTAATATAGATGTCTCATGTTGTTTTGTTTTCATATTCAGATCTCCAAGTTGACAAGGATCGGGGGGAAGAATGTCCGAGACTGAATATATATATATATATTTATTTTTTTCAAGGCACTGTCATCAGTCACTGCTGTTTCATACATTCCAGGAGTTATGTTGTTGTTTATGATGAAGTGTTGCAATTTTGATTGAAAGTTTTCTTCTCTAAAAACTTGTTCTAAAAATATACACCACCAAACAACCAAATGGACCCAGAAATGCAAGAAATGCTGTTGTCCAGCTGTTAATGTTTTTGGTTGTTTTTCCTTAAAACAGTTTTTTTTCTTTTATTTATTGTTTATCTGCTTTTGTAGCCTATTATTTATTTTATCATTTTAGTTTCATCTTATGATGTTATAATTTGAAATGTCTTCTTTTTTTTACTTCCAAATAAAAAATAAAAGTGAAGCTACAACTGTGTGAAAACTTGACTATTCCATGTTATTACATTAAAACATGAGCGTCTAGGCTAAAACCTGATTAAATAGGGTTGAAAAGTGAAAGTTTAATAGACGTCTAACCCTATACCCTAGCTGTTGTTTGAACATCATTTAAACGTGTATATAGCCGTTGAAATGACGTTGAAACAACGTCCAAGCTAAGACGTAGACATCTAATAAACTTTCACTTTTCAACCCCATTTAAACTTAATTTAGCCTAGATGGCTATGGGCTATTTAGACGTGTTTTAAACGTCTAATCAACGTAAAATTGCTCAGTGGGTGGTGTCCTTTTTGATCAGGACTCATATGAAGACAGTTGCTCAGTCCTGTTTTTATCATTTGAGAAATATAGCCAACCACCTCTTCTTAAAAATAATAGCACACAATTATAGTACTTAATAAAGGAAACTAGGTAACTTTAAACAAAAAATGTTTCTTCATCCTCATTAGTCCTTAGTAGAGAGAGAGACCTTAGTAGGTAGAGAGAGAGAGAGAGAGTCCCTGGTCGGATTCAAACCCAAGACTTTGAGTTTTTATGGTACACATCTCAGCCCACTGAGCCGCCAGGACACCCCCTGAATAATGCATTTAATATAATGATTTCTCCTCAATCTGTAGCACATTGGAACAAAACTCTTCCATATTTGCTTGATTCACCAGCTGTGTTTTAAACTGGAGCCTGATCACAGGTCAAAGCTCCTGTTTGGGTTTGGATTATGTAATTCCAGAAATTCCCCAAACTTCCAAAATATGTTCTGCAGCAGACAGACAACACAGACTGACAACATTTATCTGGCAGCTCTTCTTAAAAGCTCCGCTCAAAACTTTCCATCCCAGAATTTCATATCCACATTTTTTTTATCCATGTGTTTTTGGAGTCTCCAGTGGAAGAAAAAGCACAGCAGCTCTCTGTGGTTTCAACTTTATTATGTATTTACCAGAGATGAAACAATTCCTGAAACTGTAACTTGAACTTTTCAGACAACATACAGAACAGATGAAGTTCTGAAGTTAACGACCCATCATTCGATCTGCTGCGTGTTGACAGTTATCAGACAAGAGATCGTAAACGGCGCC
This sequence comes from Centroberyx affinis, assembly GCF_046629955.1. NCBI lineage: Eukaryota > Metazoa > Chordata > Actinopteri > Beryciformes > Berycidae > Centroberyx > Centroberyx affinis. Next base: position 12,256 of record NW_027282195.1, on the reverse strand, counting down.
ACCGTCTGCAACAAAGTCACTAACCGTCTTGGTCCCATCGAATTCTCTGGAGCTATCAAACTGCAGATAGAAAACAGAAAGAATGGCAATGGATTTAAAAACTACTAAATATTAGACTTCTGCAATTGAAGAGATCTGTCCTAAAATACTATCTATCTATCTTGGTTCATGATACAATATCTTTACAATATAGAGGATCTGTAAAAGTGCTATTACTTTATCAAACAATGATTTAGGTTACCTTCCATCCATTCAAAATTGCCAAAATTTGCGTTGTGTGCTATCAATTATTTTGTGTCACTTGGTGGAGATCTCATTATGGAACAACAAAACTTTCCAATTTCAATAATTTGTGCAAATGAAAAGAAACCCCCAAAAGTATGCATACATTTCAGAGATTTCAAAGATCTGATGGTTGAGCAACAAAACACATTGACTTAATTTTGTAAGAGTAAGTGTTTATTGGGAAGTGTTTAGTAAGTGTTGGAAAAATCATGTTGGAATAAATCTGCATTTGAAGTTTGAGTTTCAAACTGAGATATCACCTCCTCTAATAAAAAGATGGCTGGTATTAAAGTCAAAGTTAGCCATCTTAACACCTTTACTTACAAAGCAGATGTGTTTTTGAGGATAGACTCATCTGTAATTTTTAAATATAAACTGATGAAATTTAGGGAGCACATGTTTTCCAAAATGGATGTATTGCGTTTTGGAATGAAACCCTTCATTTGTCCCCTACATGACCAGCAGAAAGACCAAACTTTCTGATTCATTTCAGTTTAACTCGACAACAGCTGATGTAACTTCAGCATGAATCCCCAGCTCGGTGTTCTGGGTCGACAGGTAAACAGGTAAAACTGTGTGCTGTACAGTTTATTCTTGGCTCCTCACCTCCCAGAGAGAGCTCATGTGTCGATCGTTGACCACCACCGTGTCGGAGCTGATTCCAAAATCTTCTCCCTTGTGGATGAGCCACCGAGACTCGTCAGCCAGCGTCACTCTGGGAAGAAAACAACAGGCTAAAGATGCCAAAGTGTTTCATTACATTTTACTTAAGAAAATGAAGCACATGACATCTAGATCTTCTCCATTTGCTGTAATGTTGCAGCATCTTGGTTTGAATATTTTTCTCAGTATCAGCAGCTTCAGTGAAGCGTTGGAACAGCAGATACACAATATGGAGGAGACACTGTTGTACAGTATGGAGAAACATGTTACATTTCTAACTTTGAAGTCACTTAGAGAGTAACTGAACCCCAAACCCAAATTTGTGGTGAAGCCTGACATCTAATGGTGAAAAGTAGGGTACTGAACAGGGGCCGTATCCACAAACATTCTGAGAGTCTCAGAGAGTCTTATCTCAGCCTAAAATCCCTTAGCAAGGAGTCCCAGCTTAGGAGTGATTTAGGAAAGTTCTCTGAGCGACTCTGAGCAGGAATGGACAAGAACTTTTATCTTAGTGAGGAGGTGTGGTCGACCCCGTTGCTAGGGGTGATGCTCTCTTTTGGACGCTGTCATTGGTTGATCTCTTTTTGTCATCCAGAATGAACACAAGGAATCACACAAGATAAAACACAATTTACTCGATATGAACGCGTGGTTTGCTTACACTATCAAAAATAAAATAAAAATAGAGCTCATTGGACACAATCTTTGAAAACCATATCGAACCGTACTTTTTAATACTTGTACGGTCCTCACTGGTTGACGCATTATGCCTTTATTTGGGCGAATGCACTAATGTTATTATACTTCACTAATTTGATGTTAAGATTTAGTGAAAATGTCTCCCATCAGTGAGCAGACAATACAGAGAAAACTCTCTGTATCCACAGCTGCTGTTCTGTTGCTGCACAGTGCGACCGGCCAGTGGGAATTAAACAGGCTGCTTCACAATATGAGTCTGAAGGAGCTGTGATTATTCTACTATGTGGTTGCATAACCCTAAACTATCACTGCTGCACTGTTTGCCTGTTGCTAAATATCTGATGACTTTATAACAATAGCATTAATATGTCTTTTCTGCATCTTTCAGCCATTTTTCCACCTTAGGAGCTCTCTTAAGGGCTAAGATGCTTTGTGAATAGCTTTTATCTTTACTAGGATTTACTCTTACTTTTAAGGGGAAATTCTTAGAAAACGTCATCACTCTCTGAGTTTTCTTAGAATTTCACCACTAGGACTAACTCTTAGGAAGCTTTGTGGATACGGCCCCTGGCCATCTGCTATTGGCTGGTGTTTGTGCCAGATGATGTCACCACCTGTTGTATTCTATAGAATGTGACATCACCTGGCACAAAAACCAGCCAATAGCAGATGGCCAGTTCAGTACCCTACTTTTCACCATTAGATGTCAGGCTTCACCACAAATTTGGGTGTGGGGATTAGTTACTCTTTAAGGGGAAATTTAAGGGGAAAGTCAGGGTGAGAGGGGTTAAACCCAGTGTGGACTGACCGGACTCCAGCGTGGTACAGGCATAATGGTTCATTGTGGATCCTCCAGTTGGTCCCCGGTATGTTCAGATAACGGTGCATCCTCTCTGCCTTGTACACTTTTGAATTGTACAGCTTCCTCATGACCGCCGGGTCTGATATGTCATAGTTGCAACAGGCGGGGGGGCCTGCCAGGTGGGAGGAGAATAAACATTTCGTTAGACAGTTTAACTAACAGGTCTGTGTCAAAGTGCTTTACATAGCAGCAAAGGTCATAAATAAACAGATTTTCAGATATAAGGACATGGCTTGTGCGTGTGAGTGTGTGTGTGTGCGTGTGAGTGTGTGTGTGTGTAGGTGTGTGTGTGTGTGAAGGAGACAAGTATTACTGTACAACCACAAACCAACCACAAACATTCTGGGAGTCTCAAAGAGTCTTATCTCAGCCTAAAATCCCTTAGCAAGGAGTCCCAGCTTAGGAGTGATTTAGGAAAGTTCTCTGAGCGACTCTGAGCAGGAATGGACAAGAACTTTTATCTTAGTGAGGAGGTGTGGTCGACCCCGTTGCTAGGTGTGATGCTCTCTTTGGACGCTGTCATTGGTTGATCAAGAAAAATCAACACGCCTCTTTTTGTCATCCAGAATGAACACAAGGAATCACACAAGATAAAACACAATTTACTCGATATGAACGCGTGGTTTGCTTACACTGTCAAAAAAAAAAATATAGAGCTGATTGGACAAAATCTTTGAAAACCATACAAACCGTACTTTTTAATACTTGTACGGCCCTCACAGGTTGACGCATTCTGCCTTTATTTGGGTGAATGCAATAATGTTATTATACTTTACTAATTTGATGTTAAGATTTGGTGAAAATGGCTCAAGACTCAGTAGTATTAGTATAATTTATAGACTATATTGGCAAGCCTATATGAGTCTGTGAAGGAGCTGTAAATGTTTGTGTGATTATTCTACTATGTGGTTGCATAAACCTAAATTATCACTGCTGCACTGTTTGCCTGTTGCTAAATATCTTAACATTGTGATAACTTCCACAATAATAATAGCATTTATGCGTCTTTTCTGCATCTTTCAGCTATTTCCTCCTTAAGAAACTCCTAAGCTCCTAAAATTCCTCCTCTCTACTCTTAACATTTTTCCACCTTAGGAGCTCTCTTAAGCACTAAGATGCTTTGTGAATAGCTTTTATCTTTACTAGGATTTAGTCTTACTTTTAAGGAGAAATTCTTAGAAAACACCATCACTCTTAGTACTAGGAAGCTTTGTGGATACGTCCCCTGATGTGATAGATCTGTACAACCATGTGACTGCATCTGTGTATGTCAGCATCAGTGAACTCAGATTACTTTTTTGTGGTAACGAGTCACTTATCGCTTAGTTTTTCAAAATATGTAATTAGTTACTTTCTCAAAAATTGCATTTTGTTACTTTCATTTTTCTTTCAGCTGGAAATATTCACATTACACATTACATTCCCAGTGTTTTATTTTATGACTTAAGGCTCATTAATATTAACAACCCTCTGTTCCGATTGGCCCGGCGGCTACAGGTAGGGAAAACTCTCCGGTAATAAACAATGACAACCGCTCAACCGCTTTGAAACAGAAGCTTTGTTACTGAAGTCCAAACGGCTCGTTTATGGCTTACGGTTTATGGTTTACGGCTCGCTTTTCTAATATGGATTGTGTGGATTTAGTTGGTTTAGTGTTACTTTTAATAAAGACTAACTTAGTAAAGTAACTAGTTACTATTTATCAAGTAACGAATTAAAAAATGTTTCAAAAGCAACTTTCTCCATCACTGGTCAGCATTCATTTTGTACATGAACACCTTTTTTAACTCAACTCACCTAGACAACGTCCCAAAAATGAATTGAATTTTTCCAGAGAGAAGACTCACCTCCACCGCCACTATCAGACCAAGAAGGAGCCGCAGCAGCAGCAGTCAGAGCCGCTGAGAAGATCAGCACTTTGAAGGGAAACATGATGGATTCTCCTCTGGTTTGATCTGCTTCGCTTGTGTCATTTATAAACCCCGTCTTTCACACACTCCGCCCTGTTTGGACACAGTATCAGTTCACTCTGTTACCTGGCATGTTGAGTGTTGTTCCTGCTCTGCTGTGGACAGTAAACACAGCAGGTTTCCTCACTGGGGTGACGGGGGGACACTTTGGAGAGAATCAATTCCTAGAATTAAACTTTGGGAAGCCAGGGGCCGTATCCACAAATCTTCGTAGTACTAAGAGTTGGTCCTAGCGGTGAAATTCTAAGAAAACTCTTAGAGTGATGACGTTTTCTAAGAATTTCCCCTTAAAAGTAAGACTAAATCCTAGTAAAGATAAAAGCTATTCACAAAGCATCTTAGCCCTTGAGTAGAGAGGGAGGACTTTTAGGAGCTTAGGAGTTTCTTAAGGAGAGGAGGAAATGGCTGAAAGACACAGAAAAGACATATTAATTATTATTATGAAAGTTATCACAATGTTAAGATATTTAGCAACAGGCAAACAGTGCAGCAGTGATAGTTTAGGTTTATGCAACCACATAGTAGAATAATCACAGCTCCTTCAGACTCATATAGTGAAGCAGTCTGTTTAATTCACTGGCCGGTCGCACTGTGCAGCAACAGAACAGCAGCTATGGATACAGAGAGTTTTCTCTGTATTGTCTGATCACTGATGGGAGACATGTCCGCATCATCTGCAATATACTCTTGTTCAAAAATCCTATTCATATAGGCTTGCCAATATAGTCTATAAATTATACTAATACTACTGAGTCTTGAGCCATTTTCACCAAATCTTAACATCAAATTAGTAAAGTATAATAACATTACTGCATTCACCCAAATAAAGGCATAATGCGTCAACCTGTGAGGACCGTACAAGTATTAAAAAGTACGGTTCGTATGGTTTTCAAAGGTTTTGTCCAATGAGCTCTATTTTTTGTAATTTTAGATAGTATAAGCAAACCATGCGTTAATATTGAGTAAATTGTGTTTTATCTTGTGTGATTCTCAAAAACTAATATTTGTTCACTCCCCATTGCTGGAGCCACCATACCTGTCTCCACACAGGTTAAGAGCCTTGGTGTTATCCTGGACAGTAACCCTTTCTTTCTCCAGTCATATAAACAGTGTCTTCCAGATTGCCTTTTTCCATCTGCGAAACATCTCCAGACTACGCCCTGCTTTAACTCAACACTCCACAGAGGTCTTAGTCAATGCTCTGGTCACATCACACATTGACTACTGCAATGCGATCCTGGTAGGCATCCCCAACAAACTTATTCACCGACTCCAACTCATCCAGAACTCTGCCGCACGGATTATTACACAAAGTCCACTGAACATGTCACTCCCCTGCTGATTCAATTACACTGGCTCCCTGTGTCACAACGGATTAACTTTAAAATCATATTATTAACATTTAAAGCTCTTCATAATCTATCCCCTGCTTATCTCACAGAGCTCCTTCAGACTTACTCTCCCTCTGGCTCCCTGCGGTCTTCATCAGCAGGTCTACTGGCTCTACCAGCCATCAACCTCAGCCTTGTGTGCATTCTGGATGACAAAAAGAGGCGTGTTGATTTTTCTTGATCAACCAATGACAGCGTCCAAAGAGAGCATCACACCTCCTCACTAAGATAAAAGTTCTTGTCCATTCCTTGCTCAGAGTCGCTCTGAGAACTTTCCTAAATCACTCCTAAGCTGGGACTCCTTGCTAAGGGATTTTAGGCTGAGATAAGACTCTCTGAGACTCTCAGAATGTTTGTGGATACGGCCCCAGGAGTGGAATTTAAACACAGAGCAGAAGATAACAGGCTGCAAAACATTTTAGATTATTGTGGTTAATGTCAATATGTCAGGCCTGCAAACTCCATGTTCACTATGAGTGCATGAAAGATTTAATCAAGAAATACAGTGTTGCAGTTAATGATGCACAAGCGACTTCTTACTTCTCTACCCTGATTTCACTGAATTCCCAAAATTAAAAAGTACTGTTTCAAACACTTGACCGGATTGTTGGTGCTCCCCCTAACAATAGACACCTGTTTCTACTGAAGGTCCAGGTGAACTTTTATTGCCATGACACCCTGAAAAGGCCAAAACATGTTGGTGATGTAAAATAAATATTTTCATATGGAGAGAAGTGTGCAACCTTCATATAATTACTTATTCTGCTCCCTCTAACAATAACATGCTTGTGTCACCTGACCTCTGCGAACAAGAATTTTTGCTGAAATAATTTAAAACATCAGATTCCAGGCTGATAGCTGGAAGTGCATTGCATTCACCAAAAAAAAAAAAAAATCGGAGACGGTTTCTCATAATTATGACTTCCGTATCTCATAATTATGATTTAGTATCTCATAATTACGAGATCTTTATCTCTCATGACTATCTCATTGTAACCTTCAGTTCTTTTAAGTCAGTGTCTCTGTCTTCACTTAATGAAATTGTCAATCACATGTAGTCGTCCGCTCACCCCTTGGATGTGGTTCCTACCAGACTCAACTGAAGGAGACTCTGCCTACTGTCGGTCCTTTCATTTTATCTATTGTAAATAGCTCTCTGACTTCTGGCTCTGTCCCTGCTCTAGTCGAACCTCTCCTTAAAAAACACAGTTTAGATCCCACCACTCTCAATTACTACAGATCTGTTTCAAAGCTTCCATTTTTGGGGTGCCCCAGTGGCTCAACCGGTAGAGCACATACCACCAAGGCTCAGTCCTAATCGCTGCATGTCTCTCTCTGCCCTCTTTCCTGTCTCTCTCTACTGTCTTAAGGCAGAAATGCCAAAAAAAAAATAATTTAAGAAGCTTCTGTTTTTATCCAAAATTTTAGGAAAAAATTGTTTTTAAACGATTAGTGGCTCATCTGGCAGGTAATTTATTTGAAATATTCCAGTCCGGTTTTCGGACTGGAATATGACTCTGACTGCACTTCTGAAAGTTTGTAATGAGCTTCAGTTGGCTGCAGATGCTGGTGAGGTCAGTTTTAGTTCTTTTAGACCTCAGTGCTGCTTTCAACACATTTGCTCATTGACAGACTAGAAGTGGGTGGGAATCTCTGATGTTGCCTTGAACTGGTTTAGGTCTGATCCAATCTGGGAACCCATCGTCTATCGGTCTGACGACGATTAGACTCTGGGGGCGACGGCCAATATTTGGGGGTTTCGGACATCCGGGCCAAGACTTCCTCTTCCGTGCGCCGGTCATTGTTTACAGTCCGATTAGCAACTTGAGACGCGAGAACGGAGTCGGAGTTGAGAGACGACGTCTACAACCGGATTGTTGCACAAGTTTTTTAGGTCCAGACGACATTTCAGCTAATCTCTATAAACAGATATCTGCATATGAGACGTCGTCGATCGATGATGGGTTCAATAGACAATGGGTTCAGAGATTGGGTCTGATCTGAATAATAGATGTTTTTCTGTGACTAGGTGGCTCAGTTTCATCACCCATGACCATACACTATGGTGTCCCCCAAGGATCAGTTCTGGGCCCCATTCTCTATCTATATCAGAGCATGTGAGCGGAGTGGACATCATTTCATCTGAGTGAGGAACGCATTTTATAAGATCCCGCTCCACTCAACCTGCTCATACAACTCTGGGTCGGACTGTGACTGTGTGCACCTGTGGAGAGACTGAGCTACAGTACGTTAGTTAGCAACTTAGTAGTTGTGGTTTATTCTTTGTTGTTTTCTCTGCAGTCACAAGTGTGCAGTCTGCTCAGTTCAGGTTAGTCCTGCCCTGTTTGGCAGTAGTCGTTTATTTTTGTGGAGTCAATATAAAGAAACACAGTTAGGCCTCGGTGTCCTCGCTTTGAATTGATACGACCACGTAAGATTTATCCCCTATATGCCACTTATTAAACAAATGTCATCATCACAAATAGGCTATTATTACTACTTGATTCAAGCAAACACAATTAATCCAAGTAGGAGTGGAGCGGGGACTTGGGAAGGGAGCAGCTGAGTGGAGCGTGCAAAATATTGAGCAGAGTTTCAACTCGCTGTCAATAAATGTGAATATGTGTGATTACTTAACTATCAGATTTTTAAGTTTTGAATCAAAACAATGTTAAGCAAGCATTTGAGGGATATGTTCATTCACACATTATAGTTTTAGTAGTATTGTTTACACACTAAAACTGGAACTTATTGTAGTAGTTTTCTAAAGTTTTCTTAATGTAGTTTTCTCTTGTTCTCTACCTTAGGCACAACTTTCAAAAACTAAAATCACATGTGTTCATTTGGAAGCACTGCCATCCCAAATGCTTAACTTCATTTACCAACTGGCCACATCCACTCATCACACATATAAACACTAATATCTGAATTGTTCACTCGGAAATCAGAGCTTTAACACTATAAAAAAGGCCACAGGTGAGCTCTCTTGTTTTGAGAACAATGGAAACCAATGCTGCAGTGAGAGCTAGAGGAAGAGGAGTGAGAGGAAGAGGAGGACAAGGAAAAAGAAGAGCAAGGAGACCAGTTATCTCAGATGAGATCCGGGTCACTTTGGTTCACCATGTGGTCCACATGGGTTGAGCATAAGAGAGGCTGGGCAGAGAGTCCAGACCAACCTGAGCTTCACTGCTGCCTCCATCATCCAGACATTCAGAAACAGGACTACAGTATACTATAAAGAACTGTAGCATGGTGTAGAGAGTAGGCTGCATGCCTGATATGTCCCTCTACACCATGCTACTGTTCTTTATACAGTATATGCATATCATATCCTGCATATCAATAGGCCTAACTGAACGTGGAAAAGGCATAAGCCTACTGATAAGATATTCATAATAGTGTTTTCCGTTGAGCACATCAGTGTGTAGTCGGTTGTTAGAAAGATGTATTCATTTGATGGTTGTGTGTGTCATTTTGTTGCAAAATAACATTTTAAACAGAGATAAACTGGTTTTGAATGCAGTGTTTCATTTTGCCAGTGATTTGTGGGGTTAGCCTTAGTTTCAGAAAATATGTGTAAGCAATTGTGGAAAAACTGTAAGCATTTGGGATGGCAGTGCTTCCAAATGAACACATGTGATTTTAGTTTTTGAATGTTGTGCCTAATGTAGAGAACGAGAGAAAACTACACATTACTGTGTGTGGTGTTTTGCAAAAAGTGTGACTGAGAATTGCAAACTGAGTGAAAAGCAGAAAATGTGCTTGTAGGTTTGCAGACTTGGTTTAGGGATTCATGAGTTTCATGTTTCAGTGATTGTGTCCCAAGTTCCAGTTTTAGTGTGTAAACAATGTAAAGCACAGTAGGTAATTTAAAAAAAAGTTTCTTCATCCTCAGCATCATTAGTCCTTAGTTGACAAAACTGGATCTGGATTATATTTTTATATTGAATGATGAATTTAACAATATCATGTTGTTGTTCTATAAAAACAAGTTAATTCACCAGCTGTGCTTCACAGGGTTAAACTGGAGCCTGATCACAGGTCAAAGCTCCTGTTTGGGTTTGGATTATGTAATTCCAGAAATTCCCCAAACTGCCAAAATGTGTTCTGCAGCAAACAGACAACACAGACTGGCAACATTAATCTGGCAACTCTTCACACATTGCTCAAAATAGGAATCCCTGTTCACCACGATGCCAAAATCCAACAACAATTGTAGAAATAAAAAAGAATAAAAAATAATTAGGAAATTTTCAGTGGTTTTGAGTATTTTTATAGGCAAAAAATGCACTACTCAGATTTTCTTACTGCATGGCTATCTTCTTCACATTTCTAATTGTTTTATTCTGCTTGCAAACCAAATGCAGCAGTTTCAGACTGATTGTAGATTAAAGTCAAAATCAAACTGCATGTTGACTGTGTCTTGCTTCTGTAATCTGACATATTTCCGGTTGACCTGGTGTGCATACTTTGCGTGATTTGACTACTTTATCAAGTATTATTTAAAATTTTATCTCAGGAACACCTTGAGGGAATTTCTTCAAATTTGTCAAAAGTCAAGGTCACTGTAACCTCCCATAACTCAATAATTCATATGCTAATTATGACAAAATTCCACACAAATGTCTAATAGGATAAAACGATGAAGTGATGACATTTTATATCCAAAAGATCAAAGGTCAACTTCACTGTGACATCATAATGTTTTGCTTACCACTGTAGCTGAGAAAACGATCTTGGGTCATTCTACAAAAACGGTGGAAGTGCTGTCACTTACTTTATCAGACACCAAAATCCTTTAAGTTGACCTAATAATCACATTAATTATATATGTTCAATAAATAAAGACTGTCCTTGCAATGATAAAACAAAGTTTATCGGCGGAGGCATACAACCGTGAGGCGGTTATTTCTAGTTTTCTTCATGAGAATGATTTGATGAATGTCTTGTCTGGTTTCATGGTTTAATCCAGGCATGAAAGACCAGATTCTCTTCTCTACTATTCTATCCTACTATGACAAATAATAAGACTTGTGTCTGTGTGTTTGTGTGTGGGGGTACTAATCAGATTATGGTGCATCCGACACTTTTAGAGTGATGTATTTTTGCTGTTTACTAGTGTTAAAATAGAATAAATTTGCACCTTAAAGCTGCAATAAGCGATTTCAGACCTTATAACCAATCCTGAAGCTAACGTGTGCTATGTGGAGATTTCTGTGAGACGTAATGATATAAACAAACTGCCACACAGCAGCAGCTTGTCTCTCCAAGTGGTTGTGTTTACAAATGTGTTTACAAATGTGTTGTGGTTTCTGTCACTCATAGTGGTTGAAAAATCACTTAGTGTAGCTTTAAACACGGCTGTGATTGGCTGATATCCTTTATAGCTGTAATATGCAGATGACTGACCAACTGAAGCCTTCAGATGAGAAACCATATACAGTAAGTCTGTTTTGAGTCTGTTATGTTCATTTCATGGAAACAGCGTGTCTTCTTGATATTTTGAACACTCAGTGTATTTGGAGTCTCCAGTGGAAGAAAAAGCACAGCAGCTCTCTGTGGTTTCACCTTTATTATGGATTTACCAGAGATGAAACGATTCCTGAAACTGTAACTTTTTCTGACCTTTTCAGACAACATACAGAACAGATGAGGTTTTGAAGTTAACGACCCATCATCCGATCTGCTCCGTCTTGACAGTTATCAAAGATGAAACTGTAGTCGGAGCCACCGTCTGCGACAAAGTCACCAACCGTCTTGGTCCCACGGAAGTTTTTGGTTTCAACAACCTGCAGAGAGAAAACAAACAGTGGCAATGGATTTAAAAACTACTACATATTAGACCTGCAACTGAGGAGCTCTGTCCTAAAATGCTGTCTATCTATCTTGGTTAATCATACAATATCGACGGATTCGTCAGCGTCCGTTCAGCCAATCAGAGGCGTTCCTACGTTTGTTCTGTAGAAACTAGCGGCGAATACAGAGACGACGGTCCGACCGAAACAAAGATAAACCAGAGAAAGCCTGGTGGAGCGTTGGGATGACTGGAGGTTTTCAGATCAGTTTCTAATTGAAATATCCACTATTTGAACACATTGACACCTCCTCCACTAAAATGATGGGATTAAAGTAAAGTCATCTTAACACCTTTATTTACAAAGCAGTAATGTTTTTGAGGATAGAATCATCTAAATAATCAAAATATTGACTGGTAAAATTTAGGAGGCAAAGTCTTTCCAAAATGCGTATATACTGTAAAGCGTTTTGGAATTAAACCCTTCATTTGTCCAGCAGAAGTACCAGAAACTTCCTGATTCATCTCAATTTATATATATATATATATATATATATATATATATATATGCACACTGTATATGTTTATATAT